>NW_026266238.1:0-43627 GCF_025860055.1 Xyrauchen texanus
TTAGCCTCAGATGTGGAGTCTTGTCTCTTAATTCCTCCTCCAGAATGAGCACTCGGCTCTTGGGGCTCAAAGGGTTCGCGTACCAAACTGGATCATCTCTTTTTGGGGGTAGTATACTACTTTCTCTGTCTTTTTGGGGGTAGGCTCATGCGCCCCCTGCCTCTATCTCCCGGCTTGGGACTTTGTGACAGTTCGGGGTACAACTCCCCTCCGGACGCTGCGGACGGAGGGCCTCGTAAGAGATTCATCACCTCCCGTTTACATCTATCAAAATAAATGGCATCTCAAGCTTCACTCAAGCCTGAGTGATGTCTTCCCCATAGAACTGATATGACTGGAGTCTTGTTTTAATGTGAATGGTCATGATTTCTTACATATATTACCAAAATTACAGTTCATGTCTTTAGGATTTAAAACATTTTATTGCCTAACCCCTAACTAGCCCTAACCCTAGCCTAGCCTAGCCTAGCCAACCTAGCCTGGCCCTGGCCTGGCCTGGCCCTGGCCTGGCCTGGCCTAGCCTGACCCCTGGCCTGGCCTGGCCTGGCCTGAGCCTAGCCTGGCCTGCCCTAGCTAGCCCTGGCCCCTAGCCTGGCCTAGCCCCTAGCCTAAGCCTAGCCCTGGCCCTGGCCTAGCCTGGCCTAGCCTGGCCTAGCCCTAGCCTGGCCTGGCTGCCTGGCCCAGCCTGGCCTGGCCTAGCCTGCCCTGGCCTGGCCTGGCCTGGCCTAGCCTGGCCTAGCCTGGCCTGGCCTGGCCTGGCCTAGCCCTGGCCTGGCCTAGCCTGGCCTGGCCCTGGCCTGGCCTGGCCCTGGCCTGGCCCTGGCACCCTGGCCTGGCCTGGCCTGGCCTGGCCCTAGCCCTGGCCTGGCCCTGGCCCTGGCCTGGCCTGGCCTGGCCTGGCCTGGCCTGGCCTGGCCCTGGCCTGGCCTGGCCTGGCCTGGCCTGGCCTGGCCTGGCCCTGGCCTGGCCTGGCCTGGCCTGGCCCTGGCCTGGCCTGGCCTGGCCCTGGCCCTGGCCTGGCCCTGGCCCTGGCCCTGGCCTGGCCTGGCCTGGCCTGGCCCTGGCCTGGCCCTGGCCTGGCCTGGCCTGGCCTGGCCTGGCCTGGCCCTGGCCTGGCCTGGCCTGGCCTGGCCTGGCCTGGCCTGGCCTGGCCTGGCCCTGGCCCTGGCCTGGCCTGGCCCTGGCCTGGCCTGGCCCTGGCCTGGCCTGGCCTGGCCTGGCCCTGGCCCTGGCCTGGCCCTGGCCTGGCCCTGGCCTGGCCTGGCCTGGCCCTGGCCTGGCCTGGCCTGGCCTGGCCTGGCCTGGCCCTGGCCTGGCCTGGCCTGGCCTGGCCTGGCCTGGCCTGGCCTGGCCCTGGCCTGGCCTGGCCCTGGCCTGGCCTGGCCTGGCCCTGGCCTGGCCCTGGCCCTGGCCCTGGCCTGGCCCTGGCCCTGGCCTGGCCCTGGCCTGGCCCTGGCCCTGGCCCTGGCCCTGGCCTGGCCTGGCCTGGCCTGGCCTGGCCTGGCCTGGCCTGGCCTGGCCCTGGCCTGGCCTGGCCTGGCCCTGGCCTGGCCCTGGCCTGGCCTGGCCTGGCCCTGGCCTGGCCTGGCCTGGCCTGGCCTGGCCCTGGCCTGGCCTGGCCTGGCCTGGCCCTGGCCTGGCCTGGCCCTGGCCTGGCCTGGCCTGGCCCTGGCCTGGCCCTGGCCCTGGCCCTGGCCTGGCCCTGGCCTGGCCTGGCCCTGGCCCTGGCCTGGCCCTGGCCTGGCCTGGCCCTGGCCCTGGCCTGGCCCTGGCCTGGCCTGGCCTGGCCTGGCCCTGGCCTGGCCCTGGCCTGGCCTGGCCTGGCCCTGGCCTGGCCTGGCCTGGCCTGGCCCTGGCCTGGCCTGGCCTGGCCCTGGCCTGGCCTGGCCCTGGCCCTGGCCCTGGCCTGGCCTGGCCTGGCCTGGCCCTGGCCCTGGCCCTGGCCCTGGCCTGGCCCTGGCCCTGGCCCTGGCCTGGCCTGGCCTGGCCTGGCCTGGCCCTGGCCTGGCCTGGCCTGGCCCTGGCCTGGCCTGGCCTGGCCTGGCCTGGCCCTGGCCTGGCCTGGCCTGGCCCTGGCCTGGCCCTGGCCTGGCCTGGCCTGGCCCTGGCCCTGGCCTGGCCTGGCCTGGCCCTGGCCTGGCCTGGCCTGGCCTGGCCTGGCCTGGCCTGGCCTGGCCTGGCCCTGGCCCTGGCCTGGCCTGGCCTGGCCTGGCCTGGCCTGGCCCTGGCCTGGCCTGGCCCTGGCCTGGCCTGGCCTGGCCTGGCCTGGCCCTGGCCTGGCCCTGGCCTGGCCTGGCCTGGCCCTGGCCTGGCCTGGCCCTGGCCTGGCCCTGGCCTGGCCCTGGCCTGGCCTGGCCTGGCCTGGCCTGGCCTGGCCCTGGCCTGGCCCTGGCCTGGCCTGGCCCTGGCCTGGCCTGGCCCTGGCCTGGCCTGGCCCTGGCCTGGCCTGGCCCTGGCCTGGCCCTGGCCTGGCCCTGGCCTGGCCTGGCCCTGGCCCTGGCCTGGCCTGGCCTGGCCCTGGCCTGGCCTGGCCTGGCCTGGCCTGGCCTGGCCCTGGCCTGGCCCTGGCCTGGCCTGGCCCTGGCCCTGGCCTGGCCTGGCCCTGGCCTGGCCTGGCCTGGCCTGGCCCTGGCCCTGGCCCTGGCCTGGCCCTGGCCTGGCCTGGCCTGGCCTGGCCTGGCCCTGGCCTGGCCCTGGCCTGGCCCTGGCCTGGCCCTGGCCCTGGCCTGGCCTGGCCCTGGCCTGGCCTGGCCCTGGCCTGGCCTGGCCTGGCCTGGCCCTGGCCCTGGCCTGGCCTGGCCTGGCCTGGCCTGGCCCTGGCCTGGCCTGGCCTGGCCTGGCCTGGCCCTGGCCCTGGCCTGGCCTGGCCTGGCCTGGCCTGGCCCTGGCCTGGCCTGGCCTGGCCTGGCCCTGGCCCTGGCCCTGGCCCTGGCCTGGCCTGGCCTGGCCCTGGCCCTGGCCTGGCCTGGCCTGGCCTGGCCCTGGCCTGGCCTGGCCCTGGCCCCTGGCCTGGCCCTGGCCTGGCCTGGCCTGGCCTGGCCTGGCCTGGCCTGGCCTGGCCTGGCCCTGGCCTAGCCTGGCCTGGCCTGGCCTGGCCTGGCCTGGCCTGGCCTAGCCTGGCCTGGCCCTGGCCCTGGCCTGGCCTAGCCCTGGCCTGGCCTGGCCTGGCCTGGCCCTGGCCTGGCCTGGCCCCTGGCCCTGGCCTGGCCTAGCCTGGCCCCTAGCCTAGCCTGGCCCTAGCCCTGGCCTAGCCTGGCCTAGCCTAGCCCTGGCCCTAGCCTAGCCTGGCCTAGCCCTAGCCTGTCCTGGCCCATCCAGCCAGTCATGGCCCCGAGATGAGATCCTTCTCAGTCTCTTCTCGAGGCAGCCTGTGGATACCTTGCGCTGGTCACGATCAGGTCGGCTGGGTTGAGATTACGTGAGTAAACTGCCCCCTTGTGTCCACTAGGACAAAGCACTTATGGGGGGCAGCTTTTTTTACTGGTGAATAGCACCACCATTGCAACAGTACACTTTTGCACAACACGGCAAAAAGAAAACCTAAACCCAACCATTTAGCTCTGCCCTTCTACCTAATCCTGCCCCTAACCCTAACCACTTAACTCTGCCCTCATACCTAAACTCCTACCTAACCCTGTCCCCATACCTAACCCTGTCCCCATACCTAACCCTAGCCACTTAACCCTGCCCCCATACCTAACCCTAACCATTTCAGCCCGCCCTCTTTCCTAAACCCAACCATTTAGCTCTGCCCTTCTACCTAATCCTGCCCCTAACCCTAACCACTTAACTCTGCCCTCATACCTAAACTCCTACCTAACCCTGTCCCCATACCTAACCCTAGCCACTTAACCCTGCCCCCATACCTAAACCTAACCATTTAGCCCTGCCCTCCTACCTAACCCTGGGGGCAGGTAATAGGAGTCAGACCAAAAGAAGGGGACATAATAATTTTTCCCCTTCTTTATAGTCCTTGAGTAGGGATAGGGAGATGATGTGGAGGCAGTTGAGTATTGGGAATATTCTCCACATTGGCCGGTTAGAAGTTTTTTTGGAAACTAGGATGGAGGATTGTGGGTAGCAGGTAGTCACCACGGTGGTATGACTTAGGTTCTCATAATGGATGGTTGGATGAACCGTTGGTTTAGTTAGAAGTTTCTGCAGCCTCCGGTTGTCTTGGTAAAGATGATGTCTGTTTGGCTTGTGTAAACTTTTAGGGGGTTATCTCTGGTAGAAGCTTGATGCTTTGGCATCCGCCAGTCATAGCCTTCGAGATGAGATCCTTCTCAGTCTCTTCTCGGGCAGCCTGTGGATACCTTGCGGTGTTAACGATCAGGTCGGCTGGGTTGAGAATTACGTGAGTAAACTGCCCCCTTGTGTCCACTAGGACAAAGCACTTATGGGGGGCAGCTTTTTTTACTGGTGAATAGCACCACCATTGCAACAGTACACTTTTGCACAACACGGCATTACACCAACCTACTTTGTTTTTTCTGGTTTCGGTGTGTAGAGGGTGGGAGGGAGATATTTTTTAGGAGGAATTTCAATGGTATATGGAGGAATGTGTTTGGGGAGCGTATATTCAGCATAGGTTGGTACTCGGGGTCTCCCAGAAAAGTCTGTCTTGATAAATGGATGTTGTAAGAAGGGAGGTGGGGGTGGTTGTATGTAGAAATAACTTTAGACAAGGGGATAAGCCAGACCCAAAAAAAACACATTGCGGTTCTGGAAGAGAGGGTAGTAATTGGACATTGTGACACACGCCTGGGACTGATCCCCTATGGCGGGCCTCCCCAGAGGAGGGTGTATAGTAAGAAGAGGCTGAAACACCTGAAGATTCTGGGGCTTGCTACTGATGAGGTGTCATTAATATTCCCCTTTAAAAAAATACTTTCTGGGGGTAGCCTGAATGGGTTTTGGGATAATTTTTTTCCCTTGAAAAAGCCTGTTTTTTATCGCTAGGGCCATCTGGGGGTACAAATAGGCACAGATAGGAATTTCTCTTTAGAACAAGGAAGGACGATAGAAGAAATCTAAAGTTTTAACCTAATAAACTATAGCAGTCTGAGGAGACTGTTATGGGGGCCATTGTCCCTAACAACCCAACCCTAATGTAGGAAAAATCTAAAGAGTTAACCTAATAGCCAAAAGTCTCCAGGCCATGTGGGGGTACAAATAGGCATGAGACAGGAATTTCTCTTTAGAACAAGGAAGGACGATAGAAGAAATCTAAAGTTTTAACCTAATAAACTATAGCAGTCTGAGGAGACTGTTATGGGGAGCCATTGTCCCTAACAACCCAACCCTAATGTAGGAAAAATCTAAAGAGTTAACCTAATAGCCAAAAGTCTCCAGGCCATGTGGGGGTACAAATAGGCGCAGACAGGAATTTCTCTTTAGAACAAGGAAGGACGATAGAAGAAATCTAAAAATGTTAACCTAATAAACTATAACAGTCTGAGACTGTTATGGGAGACCATTGTCCCAACAACCCAACCCTAATGTAGGAAAAATCTAAAGAGTTAACCTAATAGCCAAAAGTCTCCAGGCCATGTGGGGGTACAAATAGAGCAGACAGGAATTTCTCTTTAGAACAAGGAAGGACGATAGAAGAAATCTAAAGTTTTAACCTAATAAACTATAGCAGTCTGAGGAGACTGTTATGGGGGCCATTGTCCCTAACAACCCAACCCTAATGTAGGAAAAATCTAAAGAGTTAACCTAATAGCCAAAAGTCTCCAGGCCATGTGGGGGTACAAATAGCATGAGACAGGAATTTCTCTTTAGAACAAGGAAGGACGATAGAGGAAATCTAAAAGTTTTAACCTAATAAACTATAGCAGTCTGAGGAGACTGTTATGGGGGCCATTGTCCCTAACAACCCAACCCTAATGTAGGAAAAATCTAAAGAGTTAACCTAATAGCCAAAAGTCTCCAGGCCATGTGGGGGTACAAATAGGCGCAGACAGGAATTTCTCTTTAGAACAAGGAAGGACGATAGAAGAAATCTAAAAGTTTTAACCTAATAATCTATAGCAGTCTGGGGAGACTGTTGGGGAGCCATTGTCCCTAAAACCCTAACCCTAATGTAGGAAGAATCTAAAGAGTGAACCTAATAGCCAAAAGTCTCCAGGCCATGTGGGGGTACAAATAGAGCGCAGACAGGAATTTCTCTTTAGAACAAGGAAGGACGATAGAAGAAATCTAAAAATGTTAACAGTCTGAGGAGACTGTTATGGGGAGCCATTGTCCCAACAACCCAACCCTAATGTAGGAAAAATCTAAAGAGTCAACCTAATAGCCAAAAGTCTCCAGGCCATGTGGGGGTACAAATAGGCACGAGACAGGAATTTCTCTTTAGAACAAGGAAGGACGATAGAGGAAATCTAAAAGTTTTAACCTAATAAACTATAGCAGTCTGAGGAGACTGTTATGGGGAGCCATTGTCCCTAACAACCCAACCCTAATGTAGGAAAAATCTAAAGAGTTAACCTAATAGCCAAAAGTCTCCAGGCCATGTGGGGGTACAAACAGAGCAGACAGGAATTTCTCTTTAGAACAAGGAAGGGCGATAGAAGGAATCTAAAAAGTTTTACAAATAGGCATAGGACTGGAACTTGTTTGGAACAAAAATCAAAATAACGGAGATTCTTGAATCAAGATTTTCCTAAAACCCTAGTGGCCGAAAGTCTCAAGGCCATGTGGGGGCACAAACAGGCCTAGGTAGGGGATTCCCCCTTTTTTGTAATTTAGGCAAAGGTCGATCGGTCCACCAGAAACATGCGCCGGCCAGTGCTTTTCTGCGAGTCCCCTAAGTAAACTATAGCAGTCTGGGGGGACTGTTATGGGGGGGGCCGTTGTCCCTAACACCCTAACCCTAACCCTAACCCTAACCCTAACCCTAACCCTAACCCTAAACCTAACCCCTAACCCTAACCCTAACCCTAACCCTAACCCTAACCCTAACCCTAAATAGGCACAGATAGGAATTTCTCTTTAGAACAAGGAAGGACGATAGAAGAAATCTAAAGTTTTAACCTAATAAACTATAGCAGTCTGAGGAGACTGTTATGGGGGCCATTGTCCCTAACAACCCAACCCTAATGTAGGAAAAATCTAAAGAGTTAACCTAATAGCCAAAAGTCTCCAGGCCATGTGGGGGTACAAATAGGCATGAGACAGGAATTTCTCTTTAGAACAAGGAAGGGCGATAGAAGAAATCTAAAGTTTTAACCTAATAAACTATAGCAGTCTGAGGAGACTGTTATGGGGAGCCATTGTCCCTAACAACCCAACCCTAATGTAGGAAAAATCTAAAGAGTTAACCTAATAGCCAAAAGTCTCCAGGCCATGTGGGGGGTACAAATAGAGCATGAACAGGAATTTCTCTTTAGAACAAGGAAGGACGATAGAAGAAATCTAAAAATGTTAACCTAATAAACTATAACAGTCTGAGACTGTTATGGAGAGCCATTGTCCCAACAACCCAACCCTAATGTAGGAAAAATCTAAAGAGTTAACCTAATAGCCAAAAGTCTCCAGGCCATGTGGGGGTACAAATAGGCGCAGACAGGAATTTCTCTTTAGAACAAGGAAGGACGATAGAAGAAATCTAAAGTTTTAACCTAATAAACTATAGCAGTCTGAGGAGACTGTTATGGGGAGCCATTGTCCCTAACAACCCAACCCTAATGTAGGAAAAATCTAAAGAGTTAACCTAATAGCCAAAAGTCTCCAGGCCATGTGGGGGTACAAATAGCGCTAGACAGGAATTTCTCTTTAGAACAAGGAAGGGCGATAGAGGAAATCTAAAAGTTTTAACCTAATAAACTATAGCAGTCTGAGGAGACTGTTATGGGAGGCCATTGTCCCTAACAACCCAACCCTAATGTAGGAAAAATCTAAAGAGTTAACCTAATAGCCAAAAGTCTCCAGGCCATGTGGGGGTACAAATAGGCATGAGACAGGAATTTCTCTTTAGAACAAGGAAGGACGATAGAAGAAATCTAAAAGTTTTAACCTAATAATCTATAGCAGTCTGGGGAGACTGTTGGGGAGCCATTGTCCCTAAAAACCCTAACCCTAATGTAGGAAGAATCTAAAGAGTGAACCTAATAGCCAAAAGTCTCCAGGCCATGTGGGGGGTACAAATAGGAGCAGACAGGAATTTCTCTTTAGAACAAGGAAGGACGATAGAAGAAATCTAAAAATGTTAACAGTCTGAGGAGACTGTTATGGGGGACCATTGTCCCAACAACCCAACCCTAATGTAGGAAAAATCTAAAGAGTCAACCTAATAGCCAAAAGTCTCCAGGCCATGTGGGGGTACAAATAGAGCATGAACAGGAATTTCTCTTTAGAACAAGGAAGGACGATAGAGGAAATCTAAAAGTTTTAACCTAATAAACTATAGCAGTCTGAGGAGACTGTTATGGGGAGACCATTGTCCCTAACAACCCAACCCTAATGTAGGAAAAATCTAAAGAGTTAACCTAATAGCCAAAAGTCTCCAGGCCATGTGGGGGTACAAACAGACGCAGACAGGAATTTCTCTTTAGAACAAGGAAGGACGATAGAAGGAATCTAAAAAGTTTTACAAATAGGCATAGGACTGGAACTTGTTTGGAACAAAAATCAAAATAGCGGAGATTCTTGAATCAAGATTTTCCTAAAACCCTAGTGGCCGAAAGTCTCAAGGCCATGTGGGGGCACAAACAGGCCTAGGTAGGGGATTCCCCTTTTTTTGTAATTTAGGCAAAGGTCGATCAGGTCCACCAGAAACATGCCTGACCAGTGCTTTTCTCGCGAGTCCCCTAAGTAAACTATAGCAGTCTGGGGGGACTGTTATGGGGGGGGCCGTTGTCCCTAACAACCTAACCCTAACCCTAACCCTAACCCTAACCCTAACCCTAACCCTAACCCTCTAACCCTAACCCTAACCCTAACCCTAACCCTAACCCTAACCCTAACCCTAACCCTAACCCTAACCCTAACCCTAACTGTAAGGCTTTGAGAAAAAACCTCCGAAATTTATCAAACCAAAAACACAGACAACCAGATCATTCGGACCTCCGCCTTCTTTATTGTGAGGCATTAAAACAATACAAAGCCACACTCCGGCGGAAAAAAGCACAGTTTTTGCAAAGCCAGTTTGAAGAAATTGAAAAATCTATAAACTCACACAAATTTTGGGATAAATGGAAACTGTTATACAAACCAAACCAAGAGGTTCTGGCAATTCAAGACAGGGAGAAGTGGAAAAACCACTTCCAAGAATTATACAGCCCAACTGAAATTCAAAATTATAAACAAAATGAAATAATTAATAAACTAGACAATTTGGAAAGATCAATCAAAGAAAATCAAAACCCTTTAGATTTCCCCATAACAATGAAAGAATTGGAAGAAACATTAGGAGTCCTTGAGCACAAGAAAGCGTGTGGTGTAGGCGGCATCCTGAGCGAGATGCTGAAACACACAGACCAAAGCTTCAAACTGGCCATGCTGAAACCGTTCAATGATGTTCTGTGTGTAGGGTTCTTCCCTGAGATCTGGAACAAGGGCCTCATCAGCCCCATCCACAAGAACAGGAGACAAATTAGACCCCAACAACTACCGAGGCATCTGTGTGAACAGTAACCTGGGGAAGGTTCTCTGCAGCGTCTTAAACTCCAGACTTTTACACTTCCTTATGAAGCACAATGTCTTGAGTAAATGCCAAATTGGCTTTCTTCCAAAATGCCGCACATCCGACCACATTTTTACATTACAAACACTAATTGACAAATACGTACATCAAAACAAAGAACACATTTTTGCTTGTTTCATTGACTTCAAAAAAGCATTTGATTCAATCTGGCACAAAGGATTATACCTGAAGCTTCTCGACAGTGGAATAGGGGGGAAATTCTATGATTTGATCAAGTCGATGTACACAGCCAGTCAATGAGCTGTTAAAATTGGAAACCAAAGAACCGAATTTTTCCCCCAGGGGCGCGGAGTGAGACAGGGCTGCAGTTTAAGCCCCACCCTCTTCAATATTTACATCAACCAATTAGCCGATACATTAGAACATGCTCCCTCTCAAGGTCTCACTCTACATGACACAGAAATAAAGTGTCTTCTCTACGCAGATGACCTGGTTCTCCTGTCGCCCACTAAAGAGGGGCTTCAGGACAGCCTGGATCTGCTGGAGGATTACTGTCAGTCCTGGGCCCTGACCGTCAACCTCCAGAAAACTAGAGTCATGATGTTCCAGAAACGCTCCAGATCTCAGGAACCAAAACACAATGAGAGCACAAACACATACACTTACCTCGGCCTGAAAATAACTCCAACAGGCAACTTTACTCTGGCTGTGAATGACCTCAAAGAGAAAGCTCAAAGGGCTTCTATGCCATAAAAAGATCAATCAAAATTGACATCCCAATCCAAATTTGGCTCAAACTTTTCAAATCAATAATTGAACCAATTGTTTTATATGGCAGTGAAGTGTGGGGTCCACCTATCAAATTTGATTTTGCAAATTGGGAAAAACATCCGATTGAAACTCTACATTTAGATTTCTGTAAACGAATTCTCAAAGTCCAAAGAAAAACACCAAACAACGGATGCAGGGCAGAATTAAGCCAATACCCTCTCCTTCTAAACATCCAAAAAAGAGCCATCAAATTCTGGAAACACCTAAAAACAAGCGACCCCAACACATACCATTACAAAGCCCTTAAACACCAAGAGCTGAGCGGGGCGAGGAGTCCCCTGTGCCAGCTGGTGCTGAGACTGACTGACCTCACTCCTGCAGAGATCAGCACACCTCAGCACACACACACACTCACACACATTCAGCCCGCACAAATTATCAACACAGAACAAGACAAGTACATCACCCATTGGACAAACACCATTAAAAATCAGCACAAGTTGGAATGTTATTCGGCACTAAATCGAGAGTACACTGTTGCGAACTACCTGAGCACAGTGAGTGATGTGAAACTCAGGAAAACCCTGACGATGTACAGACTCAGCGAGCACAGTCTGGCCGTGGAGACGGGCCGGCGCAGACAGACCTGGCTCTCCCGTGAGGACAGGCTCTGCTCGCACTGCATCCTGGGAGTGATGGAGACCGAGCTGCACTTCCTCACAGAATGTCCAAAATATAAACGCATCAGAGACCACTATTACCCCAAAATTAATCAAATATTTCCCCAATTTAACACCTGTAATCCAACCCAAAAACTCCGTTTCATTCTTGGCGAAGAAGCCAAATGCTCAAATATAGCTGCAAAATTTGTTGCATCTTGCCACATCCTGAGGGACGACCAGAGACCAGCAAACACCCAATAAACACACTCACAGCCTCACACACTGCATCAGACCTACACACATTATATAAACACACACTCACAGCCTCACACACTGCATCAGACCTACACACATTATATAAACACACACTCACAGCCCAACACACTGCATCAGACCTACACACATTATATAAACACACACTCACAGCCTAACACACTGCATCAGACCTACACACATTATATAAACACACACACACTCACAGCCTAACACACTGCATCAGACCTACACACATTATATAAACACACACACACACACTCACAGCCCAACACACTGCATCAGACCTACACACATTATATAAACACACACACACTCACAGCCCAACACACTGCATCAGACCTACACACATTATATAAACACACACACACTCACAGCCTAACACACTGCATCAGACCTACACACATGTACATAAACACACACACACTCACAGCCCAACACACTGCATCAGACCTACACACATGTATATAAACACACACACACACTCACAGCCTAACACACTGCATCAGACCTACACACATTATATAAACACACACTCACAGCCCAACACACTGCATCAGACCTACACACATTATATAAACACACACTCACAGCCCAACACACTGCATCAGACCTACACACATTATATAAACACACACTCACAGCCCAACACACTGCATCAGACCTACACACATTATATAAACACACACTCACAGCCTAACACACTGCATCAGACCTACACACATTATATAAACACACACACACTCACAGCCTAACACACTGCATCAGACCTACACACATTATATAAACACACACACACACACTCACAGCCCAACACACTGCATCAGACCTACACACATTATATAAACACACACACACTCACAGCCCAACACACTGCATCAGACCTACACACATTATATAAACACACACACACTCACAGCCCAACACACTGCATCAGACCTACACACATGTACATAAACACACACACACTCACAGCCCAACACACTGCATCAGACCTACACACATGTATATAAACACACACACACACTCACAGCCTAACACACTGCATCAGACCTACACACATGTACATAAACACACACACACTCACAGCCTAACACACTGCATCAGACCTACACACATGTACATAAACACACACACACTCACAGCCTAACACACTGCATCAGACCTACACACATGTACATAAACACACACACACTCACAGCCTAACACACTGCATCAGACCTACACACATGTACATAAACACACACACACTCACAGCCTAACACACTGCATCAGACCTACACACATGTACATAAACACACACACACACACTCACAGCCCAACACACTGCATCAGACCTACACACATGTACATAAACACACACACACTCACAGCCCAACACACTGCATCAGACCTACACACATGTACATAAACACACACACACTCACAGCCCAACACACTGCATCAGACCTACACACATGTACATAAACACACACACACTCACAGCCTAACACACTGCATCAGACCTACACACATGTACATAAACACACACTCACAGCCTAACACACTGCATCAGACCTACACACATTATATAAACACACACACACTCACAGCCTAACACACTGCATCAGACCTACACACATTATATAAACACACACTCACAGCCTAACACACTGCATCAGACCTACACACATGTACATAAACACACACACACTCACAGCCTAACACACTGCATCAGACCTACACACATGTACATAAACACACACTCACAGCCTAACACACTGCATCAGACCTACACACATGTATATAAACACACACTCACTCACAGCCTAACACACTGCATCAGACCTACACACATTATATAAACACACACTCACAGCCTCACACACTGCATCAGACCTACACACATTATATAAACACACACTCACAGCCTAACACACTGCATCAGACCTACACACATTATATAAACACACACTCACAGCCTAACACACTGCATCAGACCTACACACATTATATAAACACACACACACTCACAGCCCAACACACTGCATCAGACCTACACACATTATATAAACACACACTCACAGCCTAACACACTGCATCAGACCTACACACATTATATAAACACACACACACTCACAGCCTAACACACTGCATCAGACCTACACACATTATATAAACACACACACACACACTCACAGCCCAACACACTGCATCAGACCTACACACATTATATAAACACACACACACTCACAGCCCAACACACTGCATCAGACCTACACACATTATATAAACACACACACACTCACAGCCCAACACACTGCATCAGACCTACACACATTATATAAACACACACACACTCACAGCCTAACACACTGCATCAGACCTACACACATGTACATAAACACACACACACTCACAGCCCAACACACTGCATCAGACCTACACACATGTATATAAACACACACACACACTCACAGCCTAACACACTGCATCAGACCTACACACATGTACATAAACACACACACACTCACAGCCTAACACACTGCATCAGACCTACACACATGTACATAAACACACACACACTCACAGCCTAACACACTGCATCAGACCTACACACATGTACATAAACACACACACACTCACAGCCTAACACACTGCATCAGACCTACACACATGTACATAAACACACACACACTCACAGCCTAACACACTGCATCAGACCTACACACATGTACATAAACACACACACACTCACAGCCCAACACACTGCATCAGACCTACACACATTATATAAACACACACTCACAGCCTAACACACTGCATCAGACCTACACACATTATATAAACACACACACACTCACAGCCTAACACACTGCATCAGACCTACACACATTATATAAACACACACTCACAGCCTAACACACTGCATCAGACCTACACACATGTACATAAACACACACACACTCACAGCCTAACACACTGCATCAGACCTACACACATGTACATAAACACACACTCACAGCCTAACACACTGCATCAGACCTACACACATGTACATAAACACACACACACTCACAGCCCAACACACTGCATCAGACCTACACACATGTACATAAACACACACACACTCACAGCCCAACACACTGCATCAGACCTACACACATGTATATAAACACACACTCACTCACAGCCTAACACACTGCATCAGACCTACACACATTATATAAACACACACTCACAGCCTCACACACTGCATCAGACCTACACACATTTTATAAACACACACTCACAGCCTAACACACTGCATCAGACCTACACACATTATATAAACACACACTCACAGCCTAACACACTGCATCAGACCTACACACATTATATAAACACACACACACTCACAGCCCAACACACTGCATCAGACCTACACACATTATATAAACACACACTCACAGCCTAACACACTGCATCAGACCTACACACATTATATAAACACACACTCACAGCCTAACACACTGCATCAGACCTACACACATTATATAAACACACACACACTCACAGCCTAACACACTGCATCAGACCTACACACATTATATAAACACACACACACACACTCACAGCCCAACACACTGCATCAGACCTACACACATTATATAAACACACACACACTCACAGCCCAACACACTGCATCAGACCTACACACATTATATAAACACACACTCACAGCCCAACACACTGCATCAGACCTACACACATGTATATAAACACACACACACACTCACAGCCTAACACACTGCATCAGACCTACACACATGTACATAAACACACACACACTCACAGCCTAACACACTGCATCAGACCTACACACATGTACATAAACACACACACACTCACAGCCCAACACACTGCATCAGACCTACACACATTATATAAACACACACTCACAGCCTAACACACTGCATCAGACCTACACACATTATATAAACACACACACACTCACAGCCTAACACACTGCATCAGACCTACACACATTATATAAACACACACTCACAGCCTAACACACTGCATCAGACCTACACACATGTACATAAACACACACACACTCACAGCCTAACACACTGCATCAGACCTACACACATGTACATAAACACACACTCACAGCCTAACACACTGCATCAGACCTACACACATGTACATAAACACACACACACTCACAGCCCAACACACTGCATCAGACCTACACACATGTACATAAACACACACACACTCACAGCCCAACACACTGCATCAGACCTACACACATGTATATAAACACACACTCACTCACAGCCTAACACACTGCATCAGACCTACACACATGTATATAAACACACACACACTCACAGCCCAACACACTGCATCAGACCTACACACATTATATAAACACACACACACTCACAGCCTAACACACTGCATCAGACCTACACACATGTACATAAACACACACTCACAGCCTAACACACTGCATCAGACCTACAGACATTATATAAACACACACTCACAGCCTAACACACTGCATCAGACCTACACACATTATATAAACACACACTCACAGCCTAACACACTGCATCAGACCTACACACATGTACATAAACACACACACACTCACAGCCTAACACACTGCATCAGACCTACACACATGTACATAAACACACACACACTCACAGCCCAACACACTGCATCAGACCTACACACATGTACATAAACACACACACACTCACAGCCCAACACACTGCATCAGACCTACACACATGTACATAAACACACACTCACAGCCTAACACACTGCATCAGACCTACACACATGTACATAAACACACACACACTCACAGCCCAACACACTGCATCAGACCTACACACATGTACATAAACACACACACACTCACAGCCCAACACACTGCATCAGACCTACACACATTATATAAACACACACTCACAGCCTAACACACTGCATCAGACCTACACACATTATATAAACACACACTCACAGCCTAACACAATGCATCAGACCTACACACATGTACATAAACACACACACACTCACAGCCTAACACACTGCATCAGACCTACACACATGTACATAAACACACACACACACACTCACAGCCTAACACACTGCATCAGACCTACACACATGTACATAAACACACACTCACAGCCTAACACACTGCATCAGACCTACACACATGTACATAAACACACACACACTCACAGCCCAACACACTGCATCAGACCTACACACATGTACATAAACACACACACTCACAGCCTAACACACTGCATCAGACCTACACACATGTACATAAACACACACACACTCACAGCCCAACACACTGCATCAGACCTACACACATTATATAAACACACACTCACAGCCTAACACACTGCATCAGACCTACACACATTATATAAACACACACTCACAGCCTAACACACTGCATCAGACCTACACACATGTACATAAACACACACACACTCACAGCCTAACACACTGCATCAGACCTACACACATGTACATAAACACACACACACTCACAGCCCAACACACTGCATCAGACCTACACACATTATATAAACACACACACACTCACAGCCCAACACACTGCATCAGACCTACACACATTATATAAACACACACACACTCACAGCCTAACACACTGCATCAGACCTACACACATTATATAAACACACACTCACAGCCCAACACACTGCATCAGACCTACACACATTATATAAACACACACTCACAGCCCAACACACTGCATCAGACCTACACACATTATATAAACACACACTCACAGCCCAACACACTGCATCAGACCTACACACATTATATAAACACACACTCACAGCCCAACACACTGCATCAGACCTACACACATTATATAAACACACACTCACAGCCCAACACACTGCATCAGACCTACACACATTATATAAACACACACTCACAGCCTAACACACTGCATCAGACCTACACACATGTACATAAACACACACACACTCACAGCCTAACACACTGCATCAGACCTACACACATGTACATAAACACACACACACTCACAGCCCAACACACTGCATCAGACCTACACACATTATATAAACACACACACACTCACAGCCTAACACACTGCATCAGACCTACACACATTATATAAACACACACTCACAGCCCAACACACTGCATCAGACCTACACACATTATATAAACACACACTCACAGCCCAACACACTGCATCAGACCTACACACATGTATATAAACACACACTCACTCACAGCCTAACACACTGCATCAGACCTACACACATGTACATAAACACACACTCACAGCCCAACACACTGCATCAGACCTACACACATTATATAAACACACACACACTCACAGCCTAACACACTGCATCAGACCTACACACATGTACATAAACACACACACACACTCACAGCCCAACACACTGCATCAGACCTACACACATGTATATAAACACACACACACTCACAGCCTAACACACTGCATCAGACCTACACACATTATATAAACACACACACACACACTCACAGCCCAACACACTGCATCAGACCTACACACATTATATAAACACACACACACTCACAGCCCAACACACTGCATCAGACCTACACACATTATATAAACACACACACACTCACAGCCCAACACACTGCATCAGACCTACACACATTATATAAACACACACACACTCACAGCCTAACACACTGCATCAGACCTACACACATGTACATAAACACACACACACTCACAGCCCAACACACTGCATCAGACCTACACACATGTATATAAACACACACACACACTCACAGCCTAACACACTGCATCAGACCTACTGTGACGTCCCTGAGTCGTGTGATTTAATTGGTTCTCCCCTTACTAATTGATAATTAGTATCGCTATAAAATGCTGTGTGTAATTTGCTCAAGGGCTCATTGGGATAGCTCCATGTCTTAGGAGTGGCTGGCCCAGTGAGACCTCTTCAATTTATCTTCATGCTTTTCTTACCGTGTAGCGTAAAGTATTGAATAATTATATTATTTGTTAATGCTGTGTTTTCCCTTTGTTAACCCTAGACCCATGTTACCATCCATGGTTGTGGTGGTTTATGCTTACTGACAATAAAACCATTCTCTTTTGAGTTTACTAAGACCTGTTGTCAGACTCCCCTTTTTATGTTGCGGCTTGTAACGAGCCAGTCGTGACGTAAAAATTGGGCGCTCGTCCGGGATGCTACACGAGTAAGTAAATGCGTAATGTTTTCAGCGTGTTCACCTGTAAATGAGGAGATTTCAGTGAGTTAGTGTGTCTCAGCTGGATTTAAAATCCTTCCATCGTGGCACTGTTTGTTATTTTCTTTTATTTTGCCTTTCTTATTTTTGAAGGTTATTCTGGATGGAGGTTTTAAATCTCTGTCGGGGGTACGCTTCGGGCTTTTGGTTTGAAATGCCAATTGTCTTCGAGTTCAGCGTTTAATGCCGCCCCGAGTCCGGTACACCTTTGAAGAGCAGGAAGGTTTAGTTAGTTCTGATTATAGGTAGGAACTGGAATCTCATATTCATTTAAGGTGACACTGTGTTATAGTCTCCGTATCTGTTTCTGATACCTGCCGGATAAATAGATAATTTCGGGAATGACTTGTGGCAAGTCTTTGTTTATCTATTAACTAAGGTGGGGTTCAGCACCGAGCGTGTATGTGAAGATTCCTGGCGAAGTGGCCGGCCGGATTTGTAGTTTCTAAGCTCTAGTTTAACAGCGTCTCACGCGCGTCTGTACTGCTGTTGTGTTTGTGTTTGCTCTGTTTGTTTTCGTTTGCAGAAATGTCGTCAGTAATTGAAGATTTCTTCATATTTCCTTCGGAAATCTTAAAGGAGAAATGTACGAAGGAAGAGCTGTTGCAGATTGCCGAACACTTTGATGTGGAGGTAACCAGTAGTGATAAGAGACGTAAGGAAACTCTGATGGAAACTGTGAAAAGCGCACTTTCCGAGCGGGGTATTTTAGAGGTAAGGTCTCAACTTATTCATTCTGAAGAGACCGTAGTCTCTCCTCCTCCTGACACGGACAGTTTAAATGCAAAGTTTGGAGAAATGTCTTTGCTAGAGAAGCAGTTGTGTGTTGATGCGGATAAACTTCGCGCCCAGCGTGACGCGTGTGCACTGAAGGAGAAAGAGCTAGAAAATGATTTTGAAATAAAGAAGTTACAACAGAATTTAGAATTACGTAAGCTGGAGTTACAGTTTGAGAAGGAAAGGGAAGAAAGATCGTTTCAGCTGAGGAAACTTGAGTTAGAGCTGAATGCACAAACTGTTGAAGCTCCACTTCACGTTGAACCAGTGCTCGCGACACCTGTGTTTGATGTTTACAAAAACATTAGACTAGTGCCGCCGTTCTTAGAGAAGGAAGTAGAGAAATATTTCCAACATTTTGAGCGTGTTGCACAGTCTTTAAAATGGCCTAAAGAATTTTGGACGTTGCTGTTGCAATGTGTTTTAGTCGGGAGAGCACAAGAGGTGTATTCAGCTGACTATAGAACAGAGTAGTGAGTATGAAGTCGTTAAGTCCACTATTTTACATTCTTATGAATTGGCACCTGAAGCATACCGTCAGAAATTTAGGAGCAATTTTAAACCTGAGCAGTGTTCTTATCTAGAATTCGCTAGAGAGAAAGAGAATCTGTTTGACCGCTGGTGTGCCTCAGTAAAAGTAAACACTAAAGAACAGCTTCGAGAACTAATTCTGTTGGAAGAGTTTAAAAACTGTGTTCCAAGATCCGTCGCCATGTACCTAAATGAACATAAAGTAAGTACATTATCAGATGCTGCTCTAATGGCAGATGAATTTGTCCTCACCCATCACATTTTTGTCAGTCACTCAGATCAGAGTAGGTCTAGATCGAGTGTCTCTGCTAAAAATAAAAGGCTTGTGAATGTTAGCGTCAAATTCTGCTGACAATACCTCAGCTACACGCACAAAAGGTGAGTTAGTTTGCTTTTATTGTAAAAAGGCAGGACATAAAATTTCGGACTGTATTATTCTCAAAAGAAAGAGAAAGCTGCTAAACCTGTTGGTTTAATTTCCACGTCAGGTAGGAAACCTACTGGTCAAGTAAATCAGCAGGTCGAACAGGTGGATGTTGAACAGGTGGATGTGAAGAATGTTAAAAATGACTCTGATTTTTCACCATTCCTCTCTGAAGGGACTGTGTCGTTGCCTAATTCTGAGGAGACTGTGCCGGTGCGTATTCTCAGAGATACTGGTGCAGCGCAATCCTTTTTGTCGAAAGGACTTTTGTCTTTGTCTGAACGTACTGCTACAGGGACACATGTATTGGTGAGAGGGCTAGAGATGGGGTTCATGGAAGTTCCTCTACACCGCATTCACTTAAATTCCAAACTAGTCTCAGGCGATGTAGTAGTTGGAGTTCGTGAGATGCTTCCTGTTCCTGGAGTCACGTTTATACTCGGAAATGATTTAGCCGGGGGAAAGGTCTGGGAAAAGATGGATGCTGGTGTTCCACCCATAGTAGGTTCTACTGTAGAGAAGTGGGTTGCGTCTTCTGACCGTCCTGATTTATTTCCGCCTGTGCAATAACTTCGGCGATGGCAAATAAAAATATGCCAGATGAAGTGGAAAGTGTTCTTTCTGATACTTTTATGGTTTCTGAAAATGATTCTCAGCCAGAACTTAGTACAGTGTGTCCTGAAGCTGAAAATGTGGTCTCTAAGAATGAGTTGCAGTCTGTTGTGGATCGTAAGATGGATAAGTCCGATTCCATATTTGAAAGTCTGTGTATTGGTGATGACCATGTTGACACTTGTTCTTTGTCTCCACTTTATAGTGTGACTCGAGATGACCTTATTAAAGCGCAGCAGTCAGATGATACACTTCGGGAATTATTCTCTTTAATCCGAGAAGTGGGGGATAAAACGTCATCTCCTTTCTATTTTCTCCAAGATGGTTTGCTGTGTAAACATCAACCTATGAGCTCTGATTTTTCACTCGAACCGAGGATCCAAATTGTAGTTCCTCTTAGTTTTCGCCAACCCATCTTACAGCTATCACACCAAGGCATTGCTGGTCACATGGGGGTACGAAAAACCTGTGATAGAGTTCTAAGGAAATTTTATTGGCCTAAAATCAAGAGAGATGTGGGTAACTACGTTCGATCATGCCATACTTGTCAAATGACTGGAAAGCCGAATCAAAAAGTTCCACCAGCTCCTTTACAGCCTATTGCTGCAGTTACCACCCCTTTCGAACACTTGATTATCGATTGTGTTGGTCCTTTACCACGATCTAAGAGTGGAAATGCTTATTTACTTACGGTAATGTGTCAGTCTACACGTTATCCTGCAGCTTATCCTCTTAGATCGATTACTACTAGAGCTATTCTAAAGGCTTTATCAAGTTTCATGTCTATTTTTGGCATTCCAAAATTATACAATCTGATCAAGGCTCGAACTTCATGTCTCGACACTTTTCTAAAGTTATGCGACAACTAAAAATCAAACACAATATCGCAAGTGCTTATCACCCTCAGAGTCAGGAGCGCTAGAGAGATTCCATCAGACTCTTAAGTCACTTTTGAGATCTTATTGTGTTGAACTGGATTGTGACTGGGAGGAAGGACTTCCGTGGTTGTTACTGTCTATTCGGTGAGGTCGTACAAGAGAGCGTGAGGCTTTAGCCCTAATGAGTTAGTGTTTGGACACATTGTTAAGGGTCCTATTGCTGTCTTGGCAGATGAGTGGACAACTTCCGAACCTCCCGAAAACGTTTTAGATTACGTAAGTAGTTTTCGGTATCGACTCTATGAAGCCAGAGCTATTGCTCTACGAAAACTAGGTAAGTCTCAAGCGAAAATGCAGAGGTTGTTTGATCGCAAAGTAAAGTCCAGAAAATTTCAAACTGGTGATCAAGTGCTGGCATTGTTACCTGTGTTGACAAGTCCTTTTCAGGCTAGGTTTGCTGGACCCTATACGATTGCGAAGTGCCTCTCCAATAATAACTATGTGTTAAACACGCCAGAACGGCGAAAGAAAATACAGGTTTGTCACATTAATTTATTGAAACCGTACGTGAATCCCGTACCCTATTTGTCTGTTGTTATGGTAACAACTACTGAAATGGTTGAGCCAAGTGTTTTAGAAACAACTGAAGAGGTTGCTGACAGTCCAGAGGAGACGAAAGGTCCTTCTCGGGGAGAAGTGGAAGGACGACTTAATAACTCGGAAATCCTTGCTAATTTTGCTTACCATTTGTCTCATCTGTCCGAATCAGAGAAGACCGATATAATAAAGTTGGTAAGTTCGTTTCTCTCTCTCTTTTCTGATGTTCCGACTCGAACTCACGTCGTTGAGCATGACATTGATGTTGGTGTAGCTCAACCAGTAAAGCAACATGCATATCGGGTAAATCCTATCAAAAGAAAATTACTCCAAAAAGAAGTGGAGTATTTACTTGCTCATAACTTGGCAGAGCCCAGTTTTAGTTCTTGGAGCTCTCCGTGTATTTTAGTGAGCAAGCCTGATAATTCGTGATCGTTTTTGTACTGACTACAGGAAGCTAAATGCCTTAACAAAACCTGACTGTTATCCTTTGCCTAGAATCGATGATTGTGTTGACCGTGTTGGCTCTGCACAATTCATCAGCAAATTTGATCTTCTGAAAGGATACTGGCAAGTTCCTCTAACATCTCGCGCTAAGGAACTTTCTGCATTTGTTACACCCGATAACTTCCTGCAATACACTGTTATGCCTTTCGGGGTAAGAAATGCTCCCGCTACGTTTCAGCGGCTGATCAATCACGTGTTGGCCGGACTAAAAGGATGTGAAGCGTACCTCGATGATGTGGTCCTATATAGTTCTTCGTGGTCTGAACACCTTTGTCAGATTCGAAAACTTTTTGAACGTCTAGTGAAAGCCAATCTGACAATAAACCTCGCCAAGTGTGAGTTCGGAAAGGCCACTGTGACTTATTTGGGTAAGGTAATTGGCCGGGGTTGTGGCACGCGAAAGTAGAGTCTGTCTGTAGTTTTCCTATACCAACTACCCGTCGTGAGTTGCGACGATTTCTTGGGATGGTGGGTTACTATAGAGGCTTCTGTCAGAACTTTGCGGATATAGTTTCCCCGTTGACTGATTTACTAAGCCCCAAGAAACCCTTTAAATGGACAGAACAATGTCAGTATGCCTTCGAGAATGCCAAATCTCTGTTGGCGAATGCACCCATATTAGTTACTCCGAACTTCGAGAAACCTTTTCTGCTTGCGGTTGACGCTAGTGCTTATGGTGCTGGCGCTGTTCTGTTACAAAAAGACTCCAACGACATTGAGCATCCGGTCAGTTACTTTTCAAAGAAGTTCAATCGCCACCAACAAGTATATTCAACGGTAGAAAAAGAGGCTTTAGCTCTTGTTTTAGCCGTTCAACATTTTGAAGTATACTTGAGTTCACTTTATGGTCCCATTACTGTGTACACTGACCATAATCCTTTGACTTTCCTGGATCGGATGCGTGGTAAAAACCAAAGAATAATGAGATGGAGCCTTATCTTACAACCTTTTCACTTGGATATTAAACACATCCGTGGCAGAGATAACATCATCGCTGATGCTCTCTCACGGATATAAGAAGACCCATTAGTGGTGGGTGGTTTTGTTTGTTTGTTTGTTCTCTCCTTTCCCCTCTCTGATGTCCTAGGGCCCAGGATTCTGAGAGCGAAATGGAGTGGAAAACAAGGAGATAAGTATCGATGTTATTGTACATTCGCATGTATAACAATAGGTTTGTATGTATTTGTATGTGTGCAATGATTATTTTTGTCTGTCTTGTCGGTTCTCCAGGGAACCTCCTTTTGGAGTGGGAGGTGTGACGTCCCTGAGTCGTGTGATTTAATTGGTTCTCCCTTACTAATTGATAATTAGTATCGCTATAAAATGCTGTGTGTAATTTGCTCAAGGGCTCATTGGGATAGCTCCATGTCTTAGGAGTGGCTGGCCCAGTGAGACCTCTTCAATTTATCTTCATGCTTTTCTTAACGTGTAGCGTAAAGTATTGAATAATTATATTATTTGTTAATGCTGTGTTTTCCCTTTGTTAACCCTAGACCCATGTTACCATCCATGGTTGTGGTGGTTTATGCTTACTGACAATAAAACCATTCTCTTTTGAGTTTACTAAGACCTGTTGTCAGACTCCCCTTTTTATGTTGCGGCTTGTAACGAGCCAGTCGTGACACCTACACACATGTACATAAACACACACACACTCACAGCCTAACACACTGCATCAGACCTACACACATGTACATAAACACACACACACTCACAGCCTAACACACTGCATCAGACCTACACACATGTACATAAACACACACACACTCACAGCCCAACACACTGCATCAGACCTACACACATGTATATAAACACACACTCACAGCCTAACACACTGCATCAGACCTACACACATTATATAAACACACACACACACACACTCACAGCCCAACACACTGCATCAGACCTACACACATGTACATAAACACACACACACTCACAGCCTAACACACTGCATCAGACCTACACACATGTACATAAACACACACTCACAGCCCAACACACTGCATCAGACCTACACACATGTACATAAACACACACACACTCACAGCCTAACACACTGCATCAGACCTACACACATGTACATAAACACACACACACTCACAGCCTAACACACTGCATCAGACCTACACACATGTACATAAACACACACACACTCACAGCCTAACACACTGCATCAGACCTACACACATGTACATAAACACACACACACTCACAGCCCAACACACTGCATCAGACCTACACACATTATATAAACACACACTCACAGCCTAACACACTGCATCAGACCTACACACATTATATAAACACACACACACTCACAGCCTAACACACTGCATCAGACCTACACACATTATATAAACACACACTCACAGCCTAACACACTGCATCAGACCTACACACATGTACATAAACACACACACACTCACAGCCTAACACACTGCATCAGACCTACACACATGTACATAAACACACACTCACAGCCCAACACACTGCATCAGACCTACACACATGTACATAAACACACACACACTCACAGCCCAACACACTGCATCAGACCTACACACATGTATATAAACACACACTCACTCACAGCCCAACACACTGCATCAGACCTACACACATTATATAAACACACACTCACAGCCTCACACACTGCATCAGACCTACACACATTTTATAAACACACACTCACAGCCTAACACACTGCATCAGACCTACACACATTATATAAACACACACTCACAGCCTAACACACTGCATCAGACCTACACACATTATATAAACACACACACACTCACAGCCCAACACACTGCATCAGACCTACACACATTATATAAACACACACTCACAGCCTAACACACTGCATCAGACCTACACACATTATATAAACACACACTCACAGCCTAACACACTGCATCAGACCTACACACATTATATAAACACACACACACTCACAGCCTAACACACTGCATCAGACCTACACACATTATATAAACACACACACACACACTCACAGCCCAACACACTGCATCAGACCTACACACATTATATAAACACACACACACTCACAGCCCAACACACTGCATCAGACCTACACACATTATATAAACACACACACACACACTCACAGCCCAACACACTGCATCAGACCTACACACATTATATAAACACACACTCACAGCCCAACACACTGCATCAGACCTACACACATGTATATAAACACACACACACACTCACAGCCTAACACACTGCATCAGACCTACACACATGTACATAAACACACACACACTCACAGCCTAACACACTGCATCAGACCTACACACATGTACATAAACACACACACACTCACAGCCTAACACACTGCATCAGACCTACACACATGTACATAAACACACACACACTCACAGCCCAACACACTGCATCAGACCTACACACATGTACATAAACACACACACACTCACAGCCCAACACACTGCATCAGACCTACACACATTATATAAACACACACTCACAGCCTAACACACTGCATCAGACCTACACACATTATATAAACACACACACACTCACAGCCTAACACACTGCATCAGACCTACACACATTATATAAACACACACTCACAGCCTAACACACTGCATCAGACCTACACACATGTACATAAACACACACACACTCACAGCCTAACAAACTGCATCAGACCTACACACATGTACATAAACACACACTCACAGCCTAACACACTGCATCAGACCTACACACATGTACATAAACACACACACACTCACAGCCCAACACACTGCATCAGACCTACACACATGTAAATAAACACACACACACTCACAGCCCAACACACTGCATCAGACCTACACACATGTATATAAACACACACTCACTCACAGCCTAACACACTGCATCAGACCTACACACATGTATATAAACACACACACACTCCCAGCCCAACACACTGCATCAGACCTACACACATTATATAAACACACACACACTCACAGCCTAACACACTGCATCAGACCTACACACATGTACATAAACACACACTCACAGCCTAACACACTGCATCAGACCTACAGACATTATATAAACACACACTCACAGCCTAACACACTGCATCAGACCTACACACATTATATAAACACACACTCACAGCCTAACACACTGCATCAGACCTACACACATGTACATAAACACACACACACTCACAGCCTAACACACTGCATCAGACCTACACACATGTACATAAACACACACACACTCACAGCCCAACACACTGCATCAGACCTACACACATGTACATAAACACACACACACTCACAGCCCAACACACTGCATCAGACCTACACACATGTACATAAACACACACTCACAGCCTAACACACTGCATCAGACCTACACACATGTACATAAACACACACACACTCACAGCCCAACACACTGCATCAGACCTACACACATGTACATAAACACACACACACTCACAGCCCAACACACTGCATCAGACCTACACACATTATATAAACACACACTCACAGCCTAACACACTGCATCAGACCTACACACATTATATAAACACACACTCACAGCCTAACACACTGCATCAGACCTACACACATGTACATAAACACACACACACTCACAGCCTAACACACTGCATCAGACCTACACACATGTACATAAACACACACACACACACTCACAGCCTAACACACTGCATCAGACCTACACACATGTACATAAACACACACTCACAGCCTATCACACTGCATCAGACCTACACACATGTACATAAACACACACACACTCACAGCCCAACACACTGCATCAGACCTACACACATGTACATAAACACACACACTCACAGCCTAACACACTGCATCAGACCTACACACATGTACATAAACACACACACACTCACAGCCCAACACACTGCATCAGACCTACACACATTATATAAACACACACTCACAGCCTAACACACTGCATCAGACCTACACACATTATATAAACACACACTCACAGCCTAACACACTGCATCAGACCTACACACATGTACATAAACACACACACACTCACAGCCTAACACACTGCATCAGACCTACACACATGTACATAAACACACACACACTCACAGCCCAACACACTGCATCAGACCTACACACATGTATATAAACACACACTCACTCACAGCCTAACACACTGCATCAGACCTACACACATGTACATAAACACACACTCACAGCCCAACACACTGCATCAGACCTACACACATTATATAAACACACACACATTCACAGCCTAACACACTGCATCAGACCTACACACATTATATAAACACACACACACTCACAGCCTAACACACTGCATCAGACCTACACACATTATATAAACACACACTCACAGCCCAACACACTGCATCAGACCTACACACATGTATATAAACACACACACACTCACAGCCTAACACACTGCATCAGACCTACACACATGTACATAAACACACACACACTCACAGCCCAACACACTGCATCAGACCTACACACATGTATATAAACACACACTCACTCACAGCCTAACACACTGCATCAGACCTACACACATGTATATAAACACACACACACTCACAGCCCAACACACTGCATCAGACCTACACACATGTATATAAACACACACTCACTCACAGCCTAACACACTGCATCAGACCTACACACATTATATAAACACACACTCACAGCCTAACACACTGCATCAGACCTACACACATGTACATAAACACACACACACTCACAGCCTAACACACTGCATCAGACCTACACACATGTACATAAACACACACTCACAGCCTAACACACTGCATCAGACCTACGCACATGTACATAAACACACACACACTCACAGCCCAGCACACTGCATCAGACCTACACACATGTACATAAACACACACACACAGCCTAACACACTGCATCAGACCTACACACATGTACATAAACACACACACACTCACAGCCCAACACACTGCATCAGACCTACACACATTATATAAACACACACTCACAGCCTAACACACTGCATCAGACCTACACACATTATATAAACACACACACACACTCACAGCCTAACACACTGCATCAGACCTACACACATGTACATAAACACACACACACTCACAGCCTAACACACTGCATCAGACCTACACACATGTACATAAACACACACACACTCACAGCCTAACACACTGCATCAGACCTACACACATGTATATAAACACACACACACTCACAGCCCAACACACTGCATCAGACCTACACACATGTATATAAACACACACACACTCACAGCCTAACACACTGCATCAGACCTACACACATGTACATAAACACACACACACTCACAGCCCAACACACTGCATCAGACCTACACACGTACATAAACACACACACACTCACAGCCCAACACACTGCATCAGACCTACACACATTATATAAACACACACACACTCACAGCCCAACACACTGCCTCAGACCTACACACATGTACATAAACACACACACACTCACAGCCCAACACACTGCATCAGACCTACACACATTATATTAACACACACTCACAGCCTAACACACTGCATCAGACCTACACACATGTACATAAACACACACACACTCACAGCCTAACACACTGCATCAGACCTACACACATGTACATAAACACACACACACTCACAGCCCAACACACTGCATCAGACCTACACACATGTACATAAACACACACACACTCACAGCCCAACACACTGCATCAGACCTACACACATGTACATAAACACACACACACTCACAGCCCAACACACTGCATCAGACCTACAGACATTATATAAACACACACTCACAGCCTAACACACTGCATCAGACCTACACACATGTATATAAACACACACACACTCACAGCCCAACACACTGCATCAGACCTACACACATGTACATAAACACACACTCACAGCCTAACACACTGCATCAGACCTACACACATGTACATAAACACACACACACACTCACAGCCCAACACACTGCATCAGACCTACACACATGTACATAAACACACACACACTCACAGCCCAACACACTGCATCAGACCTACACACATGTACATAAACACACACACACTCACAGCCCAACACACTGCATCAGACCTACACACATGTATATAAACACACACACACTCACAGCCCAACACACTGCATCAGACCTACACACATGTATATAAACACACACTCACTCACAGCCCAACACACTGCATCAGACCTACACACATGTACATAAACACACACTCACAGCCTAACACACTGCATCAGACCTACACACATGTACATAAACACACACACACACTCACAGCCCAACACACTGCATCAGACCTACACACATGTACATAAACACACACACACTCACAGCCCAACACACTGCATCAGACCTACACACATGTACATAAACACACACACACTCACAGCCCAACACACTGCATCAGACCTACACACATGTACATAAACACACACACACTCACAGCCCAACACACTGCATCAGACCTACACACATTATATAAACACACACTCACAGCCTAACACACTGCATCAGACCTACACACATTATATAAACACACACTCACAGCCCAACACACTGCATCAGACCTACACACATGTATATAAACACACACACACTCACAGCCCAACACACTGCATCAGACCTACACACATTATATAAACACACACTCACAGCCTAACACACTGCATCAGACCTACACACATGTACATAAACACACACACACTCACAGCCCAACACACTGCATCAGACCTACACACATGTACATAAACACACACACACTCACAGCCCAACACACTGCATCAGACCTACACACATGTACATAAACACACACACACTCACAGCCCAACACACTGCATCAGACCTACACACATTATATAAACACACACACACTCACAGCCTAACACACTGCATCAGACCTACACACATTATATAAACACACACTCACAGCCTAACACACTGCATCAGACCTACACACATTATATAAACACACACTCACAGCCTAACACACTGCATCAGACCTACACACATTATATAAACACACACTCACAGCCTAACACACTGCATCTGGGGTGTATTCCAGAAAGCAGGTTATGTGACATACCCGGGTATGTTTAAGAGTAAGTAAGCGGATAACCTCAACTTTCGGTTCCAAAAACAGAGGTAACTTTCAGGGTATGTTAGTAGTCATAGCAACTCACTCTCTGAACTTAACCTGCTCCGGAGCAGGTTATGTTGCAGGGTTAGTTTGTTTCAGAGGTTTCCGAGCATGGCGTGCCCTTTTGATGAGGATCCTGTGGACGTAGAGGCACAGATTATACGGGGTTTTATTCGCCGTGAGAGGGTGATAAGACCACGTATCGATGTCTTTTCTTATCCTAACGAATATTTGCAGGAGCGTTATCGTTTTTCTAGGAGTCGTTAATTTATTTAACAAACCTACTAAAACCACACATCTCAAACGTAACAAACCGCGGGTCAGCGCTTAGCGCCGAACAAATTCTTTGTATTGCTCTGCGCTTTTTTGCTACGGGGAGTTTTCTCTACAATGTGGGCGATGCAGAGCATGTGGGAAAGGCAACAGTGTGTAGAGCCGTTCGTACAGTCTGCATGGCACTGAAACGGTTTCTACACACTTTTGTACAGTTCCCATAAACCTGTGCGCTTTATTAAAGAAGAATTCCACAGAGTGGCAGGTTTGCTCTCACAAATTCTGTCATCTACTTCAATTAAATGACATTTCTTACACAGACTTCTTAAACTTGTAATTAATCTAATTTCAGGGTTCCCAAACGTGACACATTCCTATTAAATCTCCATCTATCAATGAGGGAGACCATGTTAATAGGAAGTCTGTGCATAGCATCAATGTGCAGGTAATAGCTATATTTTGGCTCCTTAATATTGGTGTTACAAATAATAAACTTATTGTTCTCCACAGGTAATATGTGATGTAACCCACCTCATCACTAATGTTGAGGCAAAATGGCCTGGGTCTGTACATGATGCCAGAATATTGAGTCATCTCTGTGCAACAAATTTCAACAGAGTACGTTTTGTTAGACAAATGCTTGTAGTCTTTATTACATTTACAAAACACCTCAAACATTACAGGACACTTCTATGGTTACTTGCTGGGGGACAGAGGATACCCTTGCCTCCCCTATATGATGACACCCTACCCTGATCCTGATCCCGGACCACAGACACACTTCAACATGTCTCACAGCAGAACACGGGCCAAGGTGGAGATGACAATAGGCACACTGAGGTTTCAGTGTCTGCGTGGGCTCAGGGTCACTCCAAATAGGGCATGTGACATCACAGTTGCTTGTGTGGTACTTCACAACATTGCCACAATAAGAGGAGAGAGGCATCCCCCCTGTCCTGATGAAGATGACACACAAAAAAAAATTAAAATAACAGATTCATGTTCACATATGATTCTTCTCACCTTAAGGCGATGCTCCAGTAGTTCTATTTCAAGTTTGGCCTTTTTAATGGCCAGCCTTTTCTCCTCTAGCTGAAGCTGTATAAGGTCAGTCCATGTCAGTTTTTTTAATTTGCCTTAATAGATGGACCTTATACACCTCCTTTGCAGACAACTATAGGAAGGCAAAGTAAATAAGATAGTTAAAGAAGAAAATCTGCCACATAGTAACATTATGTAAATAAGGACAACCAGGGACAAGTTCTTACACGGCTAAGATTATGTGTAGAGGTAGATGGACCCTCATCTGCATGTACATCCCCAGCTAGATTCTGTCACAGGACAAATGACACATTTTTCACTCCATCTAAAAAGCTATGCATTGTCCAGTATATGCATCATACCTCTGTGGGTCTCCCAGCACTTTCTAATTCAGTCACAGCAGATGTGGTCTCTTCATCATCATTCTAGAGTGGAAATATGCAAAAGATCTAAAAGCAACTGGTTCTTAAAATGCACCACTAACAATTGTGACAGACTGTGTGGTTTCAGGAGGATCCAATAATACAATGCGTCCATCAGCAACTGCAAGAGAAAAAGATATTCAATGTGTAAATCACTAAAGTATGACAGACACTGAATAAAGGCATTAGGAACATGCAAGAATAAAAAAAACTGATTACTGTATACAGCATATGCTGTAAAATAGAATATGTATGCATAATGCACAAGTGAAACAATGACTGCATTTGGGAAGCATTTAGCCTTCTTCCTAATGACAAGAGTTAATGATCGTTTTGTCCAAACGTTTGACTAAATAATCAGAAGTACTAATATATACCTACATTGTACCAAGTCACTTGAGTTGTTGTGGGAGGTAGCAAAGTCTGACGAAGTACCCTCTGGAATACCATCGACCACAGGGCGACCTTTATGAAGTGAAAGAGCAACTCCTCAGATGGGGTGAGAGAAGGTGGAGGTGGACCCCCGCCAGTTAGACGGGCCTCAGCCTTCTTTCTATTAGCTATATATAGGAAGAATACTGTAAAAGTAAGACATTGATCTTACAACAGTTAATATAAAATGTTACCTTTTTGGAGAATGTTTTTGTGTTTCATTGTGACTTGGGACAGAGTTCTTTTGGCTCCAGAAGGATTACACCTTATAAAACAAGAGGCCTAAATATTTCTTGTCAATATACATTGCACTGTATTCATAAGAAACTGATGTAGAGAAAAGTAAATGCTTGTCGAGTCATGCCACATGCTCAAAAAGACAATTGTTCAACTTTGCAAATTAACAAAAGAAAGGCAAGCATATTTAAAATGTAATAAAAAAATAAAAAAAAAGGTACGCATTTACTATGTCAGTTATTTTTTGCCAAGCCAATTGTCTTTCCCTCGCATATGCAGCTGCTTTTTTTCATTATAATGGGCTTGAACTCCTCATAAGCCAACATTAAAACTTCTAACTCCGCTTCGGAGATGTACGCGGCGCGTAACTTTTCACCCTTAGTTTCCATGGTGACTCCTGAATTCGGCGTTCCATTGAAAATGCCTTTATATGTTCGCCGTGCGCACGTATTAACTCGAGGTTATTAGCAGTAGGTTGATTAAACTAACTCCTCACAGGTGTTTTGGAACCGACATACCTAGAGTAAGCAAGTTTGGGGTTAATCAACCAAGAGTTTAAGGTTTATCTGACGGTAAGTTAACCTTGCTTTCTGGAATACACCCCAGACCTACACACATGTACATAAACACACACACACTCACAGCCCAACACACTGCATCAGACCTACACACATGTACATAAACACACACACACTCACAGCCTAACACACTGCATCAGACCTACACACATGTACATAAACACACACTCACAGCCCAACACACTGCATCAGACCTACACACATGTATATAAACACACACTCACTCACAGCCTAACACACTGCATCAGACCTACACACATGTACATAAACACACACACACTCACAGCCCAACACACTGCATCAGACCTACACACATGTACATAAACACACACACACTCACAGCCTAACACACTGCATCAGACCTACACACATGTACATAAACACACACACACTCACAGCCTAACACACTGCATCAGACCTACACACATGTACATAAACACACACACACTCACAGCCTAACACACTGCATCAGACCTACACACATGTACATAAACACACACACTCACAGCCCAACACACTGCATCAGACCTACACACATGTACATAAACACACACACACTCACAGCCTAACACACTGCATCAGACCTACACACATGTATATAAACACACACACACTCACAGCCCAACACACTGCATCAGACCTACACACATGTATATAAACACACACACACACTCACAGCCTAACACACTGCATCAGACCTACACACATGTACATAAACACACACACACTCACAGCCTAACACACTGCATCAGACCTACACACATGTACATAAACACACACACACTCACAGCCCAACACACTGCATCAGACCTACACACATGTACATAAACACACACACACTCACAGCCTAACACACTGCATCAGACCTACACACATGTACATAAACACACACACACTCACAGCCTAACACACTGCATCAGACCTACACACATGTACATAAACACACACACACTCACAGCCTAACACACTGCATCAGACCTACACACATGTACATAAACACACACACTCACAGCCCAACACACTGCATCAGACCTACACACATGTACATAAACACACACACACTCACAGCCTAACACACTGCATCAGACCTACACACATGTATATAAACACACACACACTCACAGCCCAACACACTGCATCAGACCTACACACATGTATATAAACACACACACACTCACAGCCTAACACACTGCATCAGACCTACACACATTATATAAACACACACTCACTCACAGCCTAACACACTGCATCAGACCTACACACATGTACATAAACACACACTCACAGCCCAACACACTGCATCAGACCTACACACATGTACATAAACACACACACACACTCACAGCCTAACACACTGCATCAGACCTACACACATGTACATAAACACACACTCACAGCCTAACACACTGCATCAGACCTACACACATTATATAAACACACACTCACAGCCTAACACACTGCATCAGACCTACACACATTATATAAACACACACTCACAGCCTAACACACTGCATCAGACCTACACACATGTACATAAACACACACACACTCACAGCCCAACACACTGCATCAGACCTACACACATGTACATAAACACACACACACTCACAGCCTAACACACTGCATCAGACCTACACACATGTACATAAACACACACACACTCACAGCCCAACACACTGCATCAGACCTACACACATTATATAAACACACACTCACAGCCTAACACACTGCATCAGACCTACACACATGTACATAAACACACACACACTCACAGCCTAACACACTGCATCAGACCTACACACATGTACATAAACACACACACACTCACAGCCTAACACACTGCATCAGACCTACACACATGTACATAAACACACACACTCACAGCCCAACACACTGCATCAGACCTACACACATGTACATAAACACACACACACTCACAGCCTAACACACTGCATCAGACCTACACACATGTATATAAACACACACACACTCACAGCCCAACACACTGCATCAGACCTACACACATGTATATAAACACACACACACTCACAGCCTAACACACTGCATCAGACCTACACACATTATATAAACACACACTCACTCACAGCCTAACACACTGCATCAGACCTACACACATGTACATAAACACACACACTCACAGCCCAACACACTGCATCAGACCTACACACATGTACATAAACACACACACACACTCACAGCCTAACACACTGCATCAGACCTACACACATGTACATAAACACACACTCACAGCCTAACACACTGCATCAGACCTACACACATTATATAAACACACACTCACAGCCTAACACACTGCATCAGACCTACACACATTATATAAACACACACTCACAGCCTAACACACTGCATCAGACCTACACACATGTACATAAACACACACACACTCACAGCCCAACACACTGCATCAGACCTACACACATGTACATAAACACACACACACTCACAGCCTAACACACTGCATCAGACCTACACACATGTACATAAACACACACACACTCACAGCCCAACACACTGCATCAGACCTACACACATTATATAAACACACACTCACAGCCTAACACACTGCATCAGACCTACACACATGTACATAAACACACACACACTCACAGCCTAACACACTGCATCAGACCTACACACATGTACATAAACACACACACACTCACAGCCTAACACACTGCATCAGACCTACACACATGTACATAAACACACACACACTCACAGCCCAACACACTGCATCAGACCTACACACATGTACATAAACACACACTCACAGCCTAACACACTGCATCAGACCTACACACATGTACATAAACACACACACACTCACAGCCTAACACACTGCATCAGACCTACACACATTATATAAACACACACTCACAGCCTAACACACTGCATCAGACCTACACACATGTACATAAACACACACATACACTCACAGCCCAACACACTGCATCAGACCTACACACATGTACATAAACACACACACACTCACAGCCCAACACACTGCATCAGACCTACACACATGTACATAAACACACACACACTCACAGCCTAACACACTGCATCAGACCTACACACATGTACATAAACACACACACACTCACAGCCCAACACACTGCATCAGACCTACACACATTATATAAACACACACTCACAGCCTAACACACTGCATCAGACCTACACACATTATATAAACACACACTCACAGCCTAACACACTGCATCAGACCTACACACATTATATAAACACACACACACACTCACAGCCTAACACACTGCATCAGACCTACACACATTATATAAACACACACACACTCACAGCCTAACACACTGCATCAGACCTACACACATGTACATAAACACACACACACTCACAGCCTAACACACTGCATCAGACCTACACACATGTACATAAACACACACACACTCACAGCCTAACACACTGCATCAGACCTACACACATGTATATAAACACACACTCACAGCCTAACACACTGCATCAGACCTACACATATGTACATAAACACACCTACACACATTATATAAACACACACTCACTCACAGCCTCACACACTGCATCAGACCTACACACATTATATAAACACACACACACTCACAGCCTAACACACTGCATCAGACCTACACACATTATATAAACACACACACACTCACAGCCCAACACACTGCATCAGACCTACACACATGTACATAAACACACACACACTCACAGCCTAACACACTGCATCAGACCTACACACATGTATATAAACACACACACACTCACAGCCTAACACACTGCATCAGACCTACACACATGTACATAAACACACACACACTCACAGCCTAACACACTGCATCAGACCTACACACATGTACATAAACACACACTCACTCACAGCCTCACACACTGCATCAGACCTACACACATTATATAAACACACACACACTCACAGCCCAACACACTGCATCAGACCTACACACATGTACATAAACACACACACACTCACAGCCTAACACACTGCATCAGACCTACACACATGTATATAAACACACACTCACAGCCTAACACACTGCATCAGACCTACACACATGTACATAAACACACACTCACTCACAGCCCAACACACTGCATCAGACCTACACACATTATATAAACACACACACACTCACAGCCTCACACACTGCATCAAACCTACACACATTATATAAACACACACTCACTCACAGCCCAACACACTGCATCAGACCTACACACATTATATAAACACACACTCACTCACAGCCCAACACACTGCATCAGACCTACACACATTATATAAACACACACTCACTCACAGCCTCACACACTGCATCAAACCTACACACATTATATAAACACACACACACTCACAGCCTCACACACTGCATCAGACCTACACACATTATATAAACACACACTCACAGCCCAACACACTGCATCAGACCTACACACATTATATAAACACACACACACTCACAGCCTAACACACTGCATCAGACCTACACACATTATATAAACACACACTCACAGCCTAACACACTGCATCAGACCTACACACATGTACATAAACACACACACACACTCACAGCCTAACACACTGCATCAGACCTACACACATGTACATAAACACACACACACTCACAGCCTAACACACTGCATCAGACCTACACACATGTACATAAACACACACACACTCACAGCCCAACACACTGCATCAGACCTACACACATGTACATAAACACACACACACTCACAGCCCAACACACTGCATCAGACCTACAGACATTATATAAACACACACACACTCACAGCCTAACACACTGCATCAGACCTACACACATGTACATAAACACACACACACTCACAGCCCAACACACTGCATCAGACCTACACACATGTACATAAACACACACACACTCACAGCCTAACACACTGCATCAGACCTACACACATGTATATAAACACACACACACTCACAGCCCAACACACTGCATCAGACCTACACACATGTACATAAACACACACTCACAGCCTAACACACTGCATCAGACCTACACACATGTATATAAACACACACTGACTCACAGCCCAACACACTGCATCAGACCTACACACATGTACATAAACACACACAAACTCACAGCCCAACACACTGCATCAGACCTACACACATGTATATAAACACACACACACTCACAGCCCAACACACTGCATCAGACCTACACACATGTACATAAACACACACACACTCACAGCCCAACACACTGCATCAGACCTACACACATGTACATAAACACACACACACTCACAGCCCAACACACTGCATCAGACCTACACACATGTACATAAACACACACACACTCACAGCCCAACACACTGCATCAGACCTACACACATTATATAAACACACACACACTCACAGCCTCACACACTGCATCAAACCTACACACATTATATAAACACACACTCACTCACAGCCCAACACACTGCATCAGACCTACACACATTATATAAACACACACTCACTCACAGCCCAACACACTGCATCAGACCTACACACATTATATAAACACACACTCACTCACAGCCTCACACACTGCATCAAACCTACACACATTATATAAACACACACACACTCACAGCCTCACACACTGCATCAGACCTACACACATTATATAAACACACACTCACAGCCCAACACACTGCATCAGACCTACACACATTATATAAACACACACACACTCACAGCCTAACACACTGCATCAGACCTACACACATTATATAAACACACACTCACAGCCTAACACACTGCATCAGACCTACACACATGTACATAAACACACACACACACTCACAGCCTAACACACTGCATCAGACCTACACACATGTACATAAACACACACACACTCACAGCCTAACACACTGCATCAGACCTACACACATGTACATAAACACACACACACTCACAGCCCAACACACTGCATCAGACCTACACACATGTACATAAACACACACACACTCACAGCCCAACACACTGCATCAGACCTACAGACATTATATAAACACACACACACTCACAGCCTAACACACTGCATCAGACCTACACACATGTACATAAACACACACACACTCACAGCCCAACACACTGCATCAGACCTACACACATGTACATAAACACACACACACTCACAGCCTAACACACTGCATCAGACCTACACACATGTATATAAACACACACACACTCACAGCCCAACACACTGCATCAGACCTACACACATGTACATAAACACACACTCACAGCCTAACACACTGCATCAGACCTACACACATGTATATAAACACACACTGACTCACAGCCCAACACACTGCATCAGACCTACACACATGTACATAAACACACACAAACTCACAGCCCAACACACTGCATCAGACCTACACACATGTATATAAACACACACACACTCACAGCCCAACACACTGCATCAGACCTACACACATGTACATAAACACACACACACTCACAGCCCAACACACTGCATCAGACCTACACACATGTACATAAACACACACACACTCACAGCCCAACACACTGCATCAGACCTACACACATGTACATAAACACACACACACTCACAGCCCAACACACTGCATCAGACCTACACACATGTACATAAACACACACACACTCACAGCCCAACACACTGCATCATACCTACACACATGTACATAAACACACACACACTCACAGCCCAACACACTGCATCAGACCTACACACATGTACATAAACACACACACACTCACAGCCCAACACACTGCATCAGACCTACACACATTATATAAACACACACACACTCACAGCCTAACACACTGCATCAGACCTACACACATGTATATAAACACACACACACTCACAGCCCAACACACTGCATCAGACCTACACACATGTACATAAACACACACTCACAGCCTAACACACTGCATCAGACCTACACACATGTATATAAACACACACTGACTCACAGCCCAACACACTGCATCAGACCTACACACATGTACATAAACACACACAAACTCACAGCCCAACACACTGCATCAGACCTACACACATGTACATAAACACACACACACTCACAGCCCAACACACTGCATCAGACCTACACACATGTACATAAACACACACTCACAGCCTAACACACTGCATCAGACCTACACACATGTATATAAACACACACTCACTCACAGCCCAACACACTGCATCAGACCTACACACATGTACATAAACACACACTCACAGCCCAACACACTGCATCAGACCTACACACATGTACATAAACACACACACACTCACAGCCCAACACACTGCATCAGACCTACACACATGTACATAAACACACACACACTCACAGCCCAACACACTGCATCAGACCTACACACATGTACATAAACACACACTCACAGCCTAACACACTGCATCAGACCTACACACATGTATATAAACACACACTGACTCACAGCCCAACACACTGCATCAGACCTACACACATGTACATAAACACACACAAACTCACAGCCCAACACACTGCATCAGACCTACACACATGTATATAAACACACACACACTCACAGCCCAACACACTGCATCAGACCTACACACATGTACATAAACACACACACACTCACAGCCCAACACACTGCATCAGAACTACACACATGTACATAAACACACACACACTCACAGCCCAACACACTGCATCAGACCTACACACATGTACATAAACACACACACACTCACAGCCCAACACACTGCATCAGACCTACACACATGTACATAAACACACACACACACTCACAGCCCAACACACTGCATCAGACCTACACACATGTACATAAACACACACACACTCACAGCCCAACACACTGCATCAGACCTACACACATGTACATAAACACACACACACTCACAGCCCAACACACTGCATCAGACCTACACACATTATATAAACACACACACACTCACAGCCTAACACACTGCATCAGACCTACACACATGTATATAAACACACACACACTCACAGCCCAACACACTGCATCAGACCTACACACATGTATATAAACACACACACACTCACAGCCTAACACACTGCATCAGACCTACACACATGTACATAAACACACACACACTCACAGCCCAACACACTGCATCAGACCTACACACATGTACATAAACACACACTCACAGCCTAACACACTGCATCAGACCTACACACATGTATATAAACACACACTGACTCACAGCCCAACACACTGCATCAGACCTACACACATGTACATAAACACACACAAACTCACAGCCCAACACACTGCATCAGACCTACACACATGTACATAAACACACACACACTCACAGCCCAACACACTGCATCAGACCTACACACATGTACATAAACACACACTCACAGCCTAACACACTGCATCAGACCTACACACATGTATATAAACACACACTCACTCACAGCCCAACACACTGCATCAGACCTACACACATGTACATAAACACACACACTCACAGCCCAACACACTGCATCAGACCTACACACATGTACATAAACACACACACACTCACAGCCCAACACACTGCATCAGACCTACACACATGTACATAAACACACACACACTCACAGCCCAACACACTGCATCAGACCTACACACATGTACATAAACACACACACACTCACAGCCCAACACACTGCATCAGACCTACACACATGTACATAAACACACACACACTCACAGCCCAACACACTGCATCAGACCTACACACATGTATATAAACACACACACACTCACAGCCTAACACACTGCATCAGACCTACACACATGTACATAAACACACACACACTCACAGCCCAACACACTGCATCAGACCTACACACATGTACATAAACACACACACACTCACAGCCCAACACACTGCATCAGACCTACACACATGTATATAAACACACACACACTCACAGCCCAACACACTGCATCAGACCTACACACATGTACATAAACACACACACTCACAGCCCAACACACTGCATCAGACCTACACACATGTACATAAACACACACACTCACAGCCCAACACACTGCATCAGACCTACACACATGTACATAAACACACACACACTCACAGCCTAACACACTGCATCAGACCTACACACATGTATATAAACACACACTCACAGCCCAACACACTGCATCAGACCTACACACATGTACATAAACACACACACACTCACAGCCTAACACACTGCATCAGACCTACACAC
>NW_026266239.1:0-43577 GCF_025860055.1 Xyrauchen texanus
GCCTGGCCTAGCCTGGCCTAGCCTGGCCCTGGCCTAGCCTGGCCTGGCCTGGCCCTGGCCTAGCCTGGCCTGGCCTGGCCTGGCCTGGCCTGGCCTGGCCTGGCCTGGCCTGGCCTGGCCTGGCCTGGCCCCTGGCCTGGCCTGGCCTGGCCTGGCCTGGCCTGGCCTGGCCTGGCCCTGGCCTGGCCTGGCCTGGCCCTGGCCTGGCCTAGCCTGGCCTGGCCCTGGCCTGGCCTGGCCTGGCCTGGCCTGGCCTGGCCTGGCCTGGCCCTGGCCTGGCCTGGCCCTGGCCTGGCCTGGCCTGGCCTGGCCTGGCCTGGCCTGGCCCTGGCCTGGCCTGGCCTGGCCTGGCCTGGCCTGGCCTGGCCTGGCCTGGCCTGGCCTGGCCCTGGCCTGGCCTGGCCTGGCCTGGCCTGGCCTGGCCCTGGCCTGGCCTGGCCTGGCCTGGCCTGGCCCTGGCCTGGCCTGGCCTGGCCTGGCCTGGCCTGGCCTGGCCCTGGCCTGGCCTGGCCTGGCCTGGCCTGGCCCTGGCCTGGCCTGGCCTAGCCTGGCCTGGCCCTGGCCTGGCCCTGGCCTGGCCTGGCCTGGCCTGGCCTGGCCTGGCCTGGCCTGGCCTGGCCTGGCCTGGCCTAGCCTGGCCTGGCCTGGCCCTGGCCTAGCCTGGCCCTGGCCTGGCCTGGCCTGGCCTGGCCTGGCCCTGGCCTGGCCTGGCCTGGCCTGGCCTGGCCTGGCCTGGCCTGGCCTGGCCTGGCCTGGCCTGGCCTGGCCTGGCCCTGGCCTGGCCCTGGCCTGGCCTGGCCTGGCCTGGCCTGGCCTGGCCTGGCCTGGCCTGGCCCTGGCCCTAGCCTGGCCTGGCCCCTGGCCTGGCCTGGCCTGGCCTGGCCTGGCCCTGGCCTGGCCCTGGCCTGGCCCTGGCCTGGCCTGGCCCTGGCCTGGCCTGGCCTGGCCTGGCCTGGCCTGGCCTGGCCTGGCCCTGGCCTGGCCCTGGCCCTGGCCTGGCCTGGCCTGGCCTGGCCTGGCCTGGCCTGGCCCTGGCCTGGCCCTGGCCTGGCCTGGCCTGGCCTGGCCCTGGCCTGGCCTGGCCTGGCCTGGCCTGGCCTGGCCCTGGCCTGGCCTGGCCTGGCCTGGCCTGGCCCTGGCCTGGCCTGGCCTGGCCCTGGCCTGGCCCTGGCCTGGCCTGGCCTGGCCTGGCCTGGCCTGGCCTGGCCTGGCCCTGGCCTGGCCTGGCCCTGGCCTGGCCTGGCCTGGCCTGGCCTGGCCCTGGCCTGGCCTGGCCTGGCCCTGGCCTGGCCCTGGCCTGGCCTGGCCTGGCCTGGCCCTGGCCTGGCCTGGCCCTGGCCTGGCCTGGCCTGGCCTGGCCTGGCCTGGCCCTGGCCTAGCCTGGCCTGGCCTGGCCTGGCCTGGCCTGGCCTGGCCTGGCCTGGCCTGGCCTGGCCTGGCCTGGCCTGGCCTGGCCTGGCCCTGGCCTGGCCTGGCCCTGGCCTGGCCTGGCCTGGCCTGGCCTGGCCCTGGCCTGGCCTGGCCCTGGCCTGGCCTGGCCTGGCCTGGCCCTGGCCCCTGGCCTGGCCTGGCCTGGCCTGGCCTGGCCCTGGCCTGGCCCTGGCCTGGCCTGGCCTGGCCCTGGCCCTGGCCTGGCCTGGCCCTGGCCTGGCCTGGCCTGGCCTGGCCTGGCCTGGCCTGGCCTGGCCTGGCCTGGCCTGGCCTGGCCTGGCCCTGGCCTGGCCTGGCCTGGCCTGGCCCTGGCCTGGCCCTGGCCTGGCCTGGCCTGGCCTGGCCTGGCCTGGCCCTGGCCTGGCCCTGGCCTGGCCTGGCCCTGGCCTGGCCCTGGCCTGGCCTGGCCTGGCCCTAGCCTGGCCTGGCCCTGGCCTGGCCTGGCCTGGCCTGGCCCCTGGCCTGGCCTGGCCTGGCCTGGCCCTGGCCTGGCCTGGCCCTGGCCCTGGCCTGGCCTGGCCTGGCCCCTGGCCCTGGCCTGGCCTGGCCCTGGCCTGGCCTGGCCTGGCCTGGCCCTGGCCTGGCCTGGCCCTGGCCTGGCCTGGCCTGGCCTGGCCCTGGCCTGGCCTGGCCTGGCCTGGCCTGGCCTGGCCCTGGCCTGGCCTGGCCTGGCCTAGCCTGGCCTGGCCCTGGCCTGGCCTGGCCTGGCCTGGCCCTGGCCTGGCCTGGCCTGGCCTGGCCTGGCCTGGCCTGGCCTGGCCTGGCCTGGCCCTGGCCTGGCCTGGCCTGGCCTGGCCTGGCCTGGCCTGGCCCTGGCCTGGCCTGGCCTGGCCTGGCCTGGCCCTGGCCTGGCCTGGCCTGGCCCTGGCCTGGCCTGGCCCTGGCCTGGCCCTGGCCTGGCCTGGCCTGGCCTGGCCTGGCCCTGGCCTGGCCTGGCCTGGCCTGGCCCTGGCCTGGCCTGGCCTGGCCTGGCCTGGCCCTGGCCTGGCCCTGGCCTGGCCTGGCCTGGCCTGGCCTGGCCTAGCCTGGCCTGGCCTGGCCTGGCCTGGCCCTGGCCTGGCCTGGCCTGGCCTGGCCCTGGCCTGGCCCTGGCCTGGCCTGGCCTGGCCTGGCCTGGCCTAGCCTGGCCCTGGCCTAGCCTGGCCTGGCCTGGCCCTGGCCTGGCCCTGGCCTGGCCTGGCCTGGCCTGGCCTGGCCTGGCCTGGCCTGGCCTAGCCTGGCCTGGCCTGGCCTGGCCTGGCCTGGCCTGGCCCTGGCCTGGCCTGGCCCTGGCCTGGCCTGGCCCTGGCCTGGCCTGGCCTGGCCTGGCCCTGGCCTGGCCCTGGCCTGGCCTGGCCTGGCCCTGGCCCTGGCCTGGCCTGGCCTGGCCTGGCCTGGCCTGGCCCTGGCCTGGCCTGGCCCTGGCCTGGCCCTGGCCTGGCCTGGCCTGGCCCTGGCCCTGGCCTGGCCTGGCCTGGCCTGGCCTGGCCCTGGCCTGGCCTGGCCTGGCCCTGGCCTGGCCTGGCCTGGCCTGGCCTGGCCCTGGCCTGGCCTGGCCTGGCCTGGCCTGGCCTGGCCTGGCCTGGCCTGGCCCTGGCCTAGCCTGGCCTGGCCTGGCCTGGCCCTGGCCTGGCCTGGCCTGGCCTGGCCTGGCCTGGCCCTGGCCTGGCCTGGCCTAGCCTGGCCTGGCCTGGCCCTGGCCTAGCCTGGCCTGGCCTGGCCTGGCCTGGCCTGGCCTGGCCCTGGCCTGGCCTGGCCTGGCCCTGGCCTGGCCTGGCCTGGCCCTAGCCTGGCCCTGGCCTGGCCTGGCCTGGCCTGGCCTGGCCTGGCCCTGGCCTGGCCTGGCCTGGCCCTGGCCCTGGCCTGGCCTGGCCTGGCCTGGCCTGGCCTGGCCTGGCCCTGGCCTGGCCTGGCCTGGCCTGGCCTGGCCTGGCCCTGGCCTGGCCTGGCCTGGCCTGGCCCTGGCCTGGCCCTGGCCTGGCCCTGGCCTGGCCTGGCCTGGCCTGGCCTGGCCTGGCCCTGGCCTGGCCTGGCCCTGGCCCTGGCCTGGCCTGGCCCTGGCCTGGCCTGGCCTGGCCTGGCCCTGGCCTGGCCTGGCCTGGCCTGGCCTGGCCTGGCCTGGCCTGGCCTGGCCTGGCCCTGGCCTGGCCTGGCCTGGCCCTGGCCTGGCCTGGCCCTGGCCTGGCCCTGGCCCTGGCCTGGCCTGGCCCTGGCCTGGCCTGGCCTGGCCTGGCCCTGGCCTGGCCCTGGCCTGGCCTGGCCTGGCCTAGCCTGGCCTGGCCTGGCCTGGCCTAGCCTGGCCTGGCCTGGCCTGGCCTGGCCTGGCCTGGCCTGGCCTGGCCTGGCCTGGCCCTGGCCTGGCCTGGCCTGGCCTGGCCCTGGCCTGGCCTGGCCTGGCCTGGCCTGGCCTGGCCTGGCCCTGGCCTGGCCTGGCCTGGCCTGGCCTGGCCTGGCCTGGCCTGGCCCTGGCCTGGCCCTGGCCTGGCCTGGCCTGGCCCTGGCCTGGCCCTGGCCTGGCCTGGCCCTGGCCTGGCCTGGCCTGGCCTGGCCCTGGCCTGGCCCTGGCCTGGCCTGGCCTGGCCTGGCCTGGCCTGGCCTGGCCCTGGCCTGGCCCTGGCCTGGCCTGGCCTGGCCCTGGCCTGGCCTGGCCTGGCCTGGCCTGGCCCTGGCCTGGCCCTGGCCTGGCCTGGCCTGGCCTGGCCTGGCCCTGGCCTGGCCTGGCCTGGCCTGGCCTGGCCCTGGCCTGGCCTGGCCCTGGCCTGGCCCTGGCCTGGCCACAGCCTGGCCTGGCCTGGCCTGGCCTGGCCTGGCCTGGCCTGGCCTGGCCTGGCCTGGCCTGGCCTGGCCTGGCCCTGGCCCTGGCCTGGCCTGGCCTGGCCCTGGCCTGGCCTGGCCTGGCCTGGCCCTGGCCTGGCCTGGCCTGGCCCTGGCCTGGCCTGGCCCTGGCCTGGCCCTAGCCTGGCCCTGGCCCTGGCCCTGGCCTGGCCTGGCCTGGCCTGGCCCTGGCCTGGCCTGGCCCTGGCCTGGCCTGGCCCTGGCCCTGGCCTGGCCTGGCCTGGCCTGGCCTGGCCCTGGCCTGGCCTGGCCTGGCCCTGGCCTGGCCTGGCCTGGCCTGGCCTGGCCCTGGCCTGGCCTGGCCTGGCCCTGGCCTGGCCTGGCCCTGGCCTGGCCCTGGCCTGGCCTGGCCTGGCCTAGCCTGGCCTGGCCCTGGCCTGGCCTGGCCCTGGCCCTGGCCCTGGCCCTGGCCTGGCCTGGCCCTGGCCTGGCCTGGCCCTGGCCTGGCCCTGGCCTGGCCTGGCCTGGCCTGGCCTGGCCCTGGCCTGAGCCTGGCCTGGCCTCTGGCCTGGCACTGGCACTAGCCTGGCCTGGCTCTAGCCTAGGCCTGGCCTGAGACATCTAACAGTTCTAACCTAACCTGGCCAAAGCCTGGCCTGGCCATCTGGCCTGGTACAAATAGGCCTAGGCCTGGAACTTGTTTGAAACAACTAGCCTAGACTAAAGGCATGTTCTTGGCTTAGCCTTTCTTAACAAGCCTAGCCTGGCCTGACAATCTCAAGGCCAGGCCTGGGCCTAAAACCTGGGCCTAGGCCTGGCCTGGCTTCCTAACCTAGCCTGGCCTAGCTATGGACTAAGGCCTTGACCTAATGTTTCTTCTATGCCCAGGCTGGCCTGAGCCTAGTCTGTCCTTGGCCTGGATTTCAATACTAGATGCCTGGCCTGGCATAATTTGCAGCTGGCCACCTAATTCCTATCAGAGGCCTGGCCTGGCCTGGCCTGGCCTGGCGAGGCCTGGCCTGGCCAAGCCTGGCACTGGCCTGGCTTCTAGCCTGGCCTGGCCTGGTACCCTTAGCTCATCCCTTCCCATTTCACTGCCTTTTGGTCTTGACTGGTAAAGGAATTCCTAAGTGCTTAAGTAAATGTAAGGTTAACTATATGAATAGGAAAAGTCCCAAAAGCAAATGGGGATCACCTTATGGTGTAACTTGCCTGTGACCTGGACACATTATAAGACACACCTAACCCTAACCACTTAACCCTGAAAACTAGCCCTGCACTAACCTAACCACTTAATCCTGCCCCCATACCTAAACCTAACCATTTAGCCCTGCCCTCCTACCTAACCCTGCCCCTAACCCTAAAACTTAGCCCTGCCCTCATACCTAGCCCTAACCTAACCTAGCCTAACCACTTAACCCTGCCCCATACCTAATCCTAGTAGCGGATCCTGCCCTTCTACCTAACTCTAGCCACTATCACCTAACCCTGCCCCACACCTAAACCCAACCATTTAGCTCTGCCCTTCTACCTAATCCTGCCCCTAACCCTAACCACTTAACTCTGCCCTCATACCTAAGCTCCTACCTAACCCTGTCCCCATACCTAACCCTGTCCCATGCCTAACCTAGCCCTAGCCCTGCCCCATACCTAAACCTAACCATTTAGCCCTGCCCTCCTACCTAACCCTGCCCCCATACCTAACCCTAACCATTTCAGCCCGCCCTCTTTCCTAAACCCAACCATTTAGCTCTGCCCTTCTACCTAATCCTGCCCCTAACCCTAACCACTTAACTCTGCCCTCATGCCTAAACTCCTACCTAACCCTGTCCCCATACCTAACCCTAGCCACTTAACCCTGCCCCCATACCTAAACCTAACCATTTAGCCCTGCCCTCCTACCTAACCCTGGGGGCAGGTAATAGGAGTCAGACCAAAAAGAAGGGGACATAATAATTTTTCCCCTTCTTTATAGTCCTTGAGTAGGGATAGGGAGATGATGTGGAGGCAGTTGAGTATTGGGAATATTCTCCACATTGGCGGTTAGAAGTTTTTTTGGAAACTAGGATGGAGGATTGTGGGTAGCAGGTAGTCACCACGGTGGTATGACTTAGGTTCTCATAATGGATGGTTGGATGAACCGTTGGTTTAGTTAGAAGTTTCTGCAGCCTCCGGTTGTCTTGGTAAAGATGATGTCTGTTTGGCTTGTGTAAACTTTTAGGGGTTATCTCTGGTAGAAGCTTGATGCTTTGGCATCCGCCAGTCATAGCCTTCGAGATGAGATCCTTCTCAGTCTCTTCTCGGGCAGCCTGTGGATACCTTGCGGTGTTAGCGATCAGGTTGGCTGGGTTGAGAATTACGTGAGTAAACTGCCCCTTGTGTCCACTAGGACAAAGCACTTATGGGGGCAGCTTTTTTACTGGTGAATAGCACCACCATTGCAACAGTACACTTTTGCACAACACGGCATTACACCAACCTACTTTGTTTTTCTGGTTTCGGGTGTGTAGAGGGTGGGAGGGAGATATTTTTTAGGAGGAATTTCAATGGTATATGGAGGAATGTGTTTGGGGAGCGTATATTCAGCATAGGTTGGTACTCGGGGTCTCCCAGAAAAGTCTGTCTTGATAAATGGATGTTGTAAGAAGGGAGGTGGGGGTGGTTGTATGTAGAAATAACTTTAGACAAGGGGATAAGCCAGACCCAAAAAAACACATTGCTGGTTCTGGAAGAGGGGTAGTAATTGGACATTGTGACACACGCCTGGGACTGATCCCCTATGGCGGGCCTCCCCAGAGGAGGGTGTATAGTAAGAAGAGGCTGAAACACCTGAAGATTCTGGGGCTTGCTACTGATGAGGTGTCATTAATATTCCCCTTTAAAAAATACTTTCTGGGGGTAGCCTGAATGGGTTTTGGGATGATTTTTTTCCTTGAAAAAGCCTGTTTTTTATCGCTAGGGCTATCTGGGGGGTACAAATAGGCACAGATAGGAATTTCTCTTTAGAACAAGGAAGGACGATAGAGGAAATCTAAAAGTTTTAACCTAATAAACTATAACAGTCTGAGGAGACTGTTATGGGGAGCCATTGTCCCTAACAACCCAACCCTAATGTAGGAAAAATCTAAAGAGTTAACCTAATAGCCAAAAGTCTCCAGGCCATGTGGGGGTACAAATAGGCGCAGACAGGAATTTCTCTTTAGAACAAGGAAGGACGATAGAAGAAATCTAAAGTTTTAACCTAATAAACTATAGCAGTCTGAGGAGACTGTTATGGGGGCCATTGTCCCTAACAACCCAACCCTAATGTAGGAAAAATCTAAAGAGTTAACCTAATAGCCAAAAGTCTCCAGGCCATGTGGGGGTACAAATAGGCGCAGACAGGAATTTCTCTTTAGAACAAGGAAGGACGATAGAAGAAATCTAAAGTTTTAACCTAATAAACTATAGCAGTCTGAGGAGACTGTTATGGGGAGCCATTGTCCCTAACAACCCAACCCTAATGTAGGAAAAATCTAAAGAGTTAACCTAATAGCCAAAAGTCTCCAGGCCATGTGGGGGTACAAATAGGCGCAGACAGGAATTTCTCTTTAGAACAAGGAAGGACGATAGAGAAATCTAAAGTTTAACCTAATAAACTATAGCAGTCTGAGGAGACTGTTATGGGGGGCCATTGTCCCTAACAACCCAACCCTAATGTAGGAAAAATCTAAAGAGTTAACCTAATAGCCAAAAGTCTCCAGGCCATGTGGGGGTACAAATAGGCGCAGACAGGAATTTCTCTTTAGAACAAGGAAGGACGATAGAAGAAATCTAAAAGTTTTAACCTAATAATCTATAGCAGTCTGGGGAGACTGTTTGGGGGCCATTGTCCCTAAAACCCTAACCCTAATGTAGGAAGAATCTAAAGAGTTAACCTAATAGCCAAAAGTCTCCAGGCCATGTGGGGGGTACAAATAGGCGCAGACAGGAATTTCTCTTTAGAACAAGGAAGGACGATAGAAGAAATCTAAAAGTTTTAACCTAATAATCTATAGCAGTCTGGGGAGACTGTTTGGGGGCCATTGTCCCTAAAAACCCTAACCCTAATGTAGGAAGAATCTAAAGAGTGAACCTAATAGCCAAAAGTCTCCAGGCCATGTGGGGGTACAAATAGGCGCAGACAGGAATTTCTCTTTAGAACAAGGAAGGACGATAGAAGAAATCTAAAGTTTTAACCTAATAAACTATAGCAGTCTGAGGAGACTGTTATGGGGAGCCATTGTCCCTAACAACCCAACCCTAATGTAGGAAAAATCTAAAGAGTTAACCTAATAGCCAAAAGTCTCCAGGCCATGTGGGGGTACAAATAGGCAGCAGACAGGAATTTCTCTTTAGAACAAGGAAGGACGATAGAAGAAATCTAAAGTTTTAACCTAATAAACTATAGCAGTCTGAGGAGACTGTTATGGGGAGCCATTGTCCCTAACAACCCAACCCTAATGTAGGAAAAATCTAAAGAGTTAACCTAATAGCCAAAAGTCTCCAGGCCATGTGGGGGTACAAATAGGCGCAGACAGGAATTTCTCTTTAGAACAAGGAAGGACGATAGAAGAAATCTAAAAATGTTAACCTAATAAACTATAACAGTCTGAGGAGACTGTTATGGGGAGCCATTGTCCCTAACAACCCAACCCTAATGTAGGAAAAATCTAAAGAGTTAACCTAATAGCCAAAAGTCTCCAGGCCATGTGGGGGTACAAATAGGCGCAGACAGGAATTTCTCTTTAGAACAAGGAAGGGCGATAGAGGAAATCTAAAAGTTTTAACCTAATAAACTATAGCAGTCTGAGGAGACTGTTATGGGGAGCCATTGTCCCTAACAACCCTAACCCTAATGTAGGAAGAATCTAAAGAGTTAACCTAATAGCCAAAAGTCTCCAGGCCATGTGGGGGTACAAATAGGCGCAGACAGGAATTTCTCTTTAGAACAAGGAAGGGCGATAGAAGAAATCTAAAAGTTTTAACCTAATAATCTATAGCAGTCTGGGGAGACTGTTGGGGAGCCATTGTCCCTAAAAATCCTAACCCTAATGTAGGAAGAATCTAAAGAGTGAACCTAATAGCCAAAAGTCTCCAGGCCATGTGGGGGTACAAATAGGCATGAGACAGGAATTTCTCTTTAGAACAAGGAAGGACGATAGAAGAAATCTAAAGTTTTAACCTAATAAACTATAGCAGTCTGAGGAGACTGTTATGGGGGCCATTGTCCCTAACAACCCAACCCTAATGTAGGAAAAATCTAAAGAGTTAACCTAATAGCCAAAAGTCTCCAGGCCATGTGGGGGTACAAATAGGCGCAGACAGGAATTTCTCTTTAGAACAAGGAAGGACGATAGAAGAAATCTAAAAATGTTAACCTAATAAACTATAACAGTCTGAGGAGACTGTTATGGAGACCATTGTCCCTAACAACCCAACCCTAATGTAGGAAAAATCTAAAGAGTTAACCTAATAGCCAAAAGTCTCCAGGCCATGTGGGGGTACAAATAGGCAGACAGGAATTTCTCTTTAGAACAAGGAAGGACGATAGAAGAAATCTAAAAGTTTTAACCTAATAAACTATAGCAGTCTGAGGAGACTGTTATGGGGGCCATTGTCCCTAACAACCCAACCCTAATGTAGGAAAAATCTAAAGAGTTAACCTAATAGCCAAAAGTCTCCAGGCCATGTGGGGGGTACAAATAGGCGCAGACAGGAATTTCTCTTTAGAACAAGGAAGGGCGATAGAAGAAATCTAAAAGTTTTAACCTAATAATCTATAGCAGTCTGGGGAGACTGTTGGGGAGCCATTGTCCCTAAAAACCCTAACCCTAATGTAGGAAGAATCTAAAGAGTGAACCTAATAGCCAAAAGTCTCCAGGCCATGTGGGGGTACAAATAGGCGCAGACAGGAATTTCTCTTTAGAACAAGGAAGGACGATAGAAGAAATCTAAAAATGTTAACAGTCTGAGGAGACTGTTATGGGGGGGCCATTGTCCCTAACAACCCAACCCTAATGTAGGAAAAATCTAAAGAGTTAACCTAATAGCCAAAAGTCTCCAGGCCATGTGGGGGTACAAACAGGCAGACAGGAATTTCTCTTTAGAACAAGGAAGGACGATAGAAGGAATCTAAAAGTTTTACAAATAGGCATAGGACTGGAACTTGTTTGGAACAAAAATCAAAATAACGGAGATTCTTGAATCAAGATTTTCCTAAAACCTAGTGGCCGAAAGTCTCAAGGCCATGTGGGGGCACAAACAGGCCTAGGTAGGGATTCCCCTTTTTTGTAATTTAGGCAAAGGTCGATCGGTCCACCAGAAACATCACTGACCAGTGCTTTTCTTGCAGTCCCCTAAGTAAACTGTAGCAGTCTGGGGGACTGTTATGGGGAGACCATTGTCCCCTAACAACCTAACCCTAACCCTAACCCCTAATGTAGGAAGAATCTAAAGTGTTAACCCAATAGCCGAAAGTCTCAAGGCCATCTGGGGGATACAAATAGGCACAGACAGGAATTTCTTTTAGAATAGGGATGGACGGTAGAAGAAATCTAAAAGTTTTAACCTAATAGCCAAAAGTCAGCCAGGCCATCTGGGGGTACAAATAGGCATAGGACTGGAACTTGTTTGAAACAAAAAGCAGAATAAAGGATGTTCTTGAATTAAGATTTTCTTAAAAACCCTAGTGGCCGAAAATCTCAAGGCCAGGTGGGGGGTAAAAATGGGTCTAGGGAGGGGAGGGGTTTCCTTTTAAATTAGCTTCGGTAGATATGGACTAAGGGTTTGACTAATGTTTCTTTTATGCCCAGGGAGGAGGGAGTAGTTTGTTCTTTTTGGGGGATTTCAATATTAGATGATGGGATGGGATAATTTGCAGCTGTCCCACCTAATTCCTATCAGAGGGGTCTGGTGGTGGATTGGGTGGGAGAGCGTGGAGGCCAAGTCTGGCACCGGGGGTTTCCAGCGCAGTCTCGCAGTACCCCTTAGCTCATCCCTTCCCATTTCACTGCCTTTTGGTCTTGACTGGTAAAGGAATTCCTAAGTGTTTTAAGTAAATGTAAGGTTAACTATATGAATAGGGAAAAGTCCCAAAAGCAAATGGGGATCACCTTATGGTGTAACTCACTTGTGAACGGACACATTATAAGACACACCTAACCCTAACCACTTAACCCTGAAAAATAGCCCTGCACTAACCCTAACCACTTAATCCTGCCCCCATACCTAACCCCAACCCTAAACCTAACCCTAACCACTTAACCCTGCCCCATATCTAATCCTAGTAACGGAATCCTACCCTTCTACCTAACTCTAGCCACTATCACCTAACCCTGCCCCCATACCTAAACCCAACCATTTAGCTCTGCCCTTCTACCTAATCCTGCCCCTAACCCTAACCACTTAACTCTGCCCTCATACCTAAACTCCTACCTAACCCTGTCCCCATACCTAACCCTGTCCCCATACCTAACCCTAGCCACTTAACCCTGCCCCCATACCTAAACCTAACCATTTAGCCCTGCCCTCCTACCTAACCCTGCCCCCATACCTAACCCTAACCATTTCAGCCCGCCCTCTTTCCTAAACCCACACCTAAACCCAACCATTTAGCTCCTGCCCTTCTACCTAATCCTGCCCCTAACCACTTAACTCTGTCCCCATACCTAACCCTAGCCACTTAACCCTGCCCCCATACCTAAACCTAACCATTTAGCCCTGCCCTCCTACCTAACCCTGGGGGCAGGTAATAGGGTCAGACCAAAAAGAAGGGGACATAATAATTTTTCCCCTTCTTTATAGTCCTTGAGTAGGGATAGGGAGATGATGTGGAGGCAGTTGAGTATTGGGAATATTCTCCACATTGACGGTTAGAAGTTTTTTTGGAAACTAGGATGGAGGATTGTGGGTAGCAGGTAGTCACCACGGTGGTATGACTTAGGTTCTCATAATGGATGGTTGGATGAACCGTTGGTTTAGTTAGAAGTTTCTGCAGCCTCCGGTTGTCTTGGTAAAGATGATGTCTGTTTGGCTTGTGTAAACTTTTAGGGGTTATCTCTGGTAGAAGCTTGATGCTTTGGCATCCGCCAGTCATAGCCTTCGAGATGAGATCCTTCTCAGTCTCTTCTCGGGCAGCCTGTGGATACCTTGCGGTGTTAACGATCAGGTTGGCTGGGTTGAGAATTACGTGAGTAAACTGCCCCTTGTGTCCACTAGGACAAAGCACTTATGGGGGCAGCTTTTTTACTGGTGAATAGCACCACCATTGCAACAGTACACTTTTGCACAACACGGCATTACACCAACCTACTTTGTTTTTTCTGGTTTCGGTGTGTAGAGGGTGGGAGGGAGATATTTTTTAGGAGGAATTTCAATGGTATATGGAGGAATGTGTTTGGGGAGCGTATATTCAGCATAGGTTGGTACTCCGGGGTCTCCCAGAAAAGTCTGTCTTGATAAATGGATGTTGTAAGAAGGGAGGTGGGGTGGTTGTATGTAGAAATAACTTTAGACAAGGGGATAAGCCAGACCCAAAAAAACACATTGCGGTTCTGGAAGAGAGGGGTAGTAATTGGACATTGTGACACACGCCTGGGACTGATCCCCTATGGCGGGCCTCCCCAGAGGAGGGTGTATAGTAAGAAGAGGCTGAAACACCTGAAGATTCTGGGGCTTGCTACTGATGAGGTGTCATTAATATTCCCCTTTAAAAAAATACTTTCTGGGGGTAGCCTGAATGGGTTTTGGGATGATTTTTTTCCCTTGAAAAAGCCTGTTTTTATCGCTAGGGCCATCTGGGGGTACAAATAGGCACAGATAGGAATTTCTCTTTAGAACAAGGAAGGACGATAGAGGAAATCTAAAAGTTTTAACCTAATAAACTATAACAGTCTGAGGAGATTGTTATGGGGGGGCCATTGTCCCTAACAACCCAACCCTAATGTAGGAAAAATCTAAAGAGTTAACCTAATAGCCAAAAGTCTCCAGGCCATGTGGGGGGTACAAATAGAGCATGAGACAGGAATTTCTCTTTAGAACAAGGAAGGACGATAGAAGAAATCTAAAAGTTTTAACCTAATAAACTATAGCAGTCTGAGGAGACTGTTATGGGGAGCCATTGTCCCTAACAACCCAACCCTAATGTAGGAAAAATCTAAAGAGTTAACCTAATAGCCAAAAGTCTCCAGGCCATGTGGGGGGTACAAATAGGCGCAGACAGGAATTTCTCTTTAGAACAAGGAAGGACGATAGAAGAAATCTAAAAGTTTTAACCTAATAATCTATAGCAGTCTGGGGAGACTGTTGGGGAGCCATTGTCCCTAAAAACCCTAACCCTAATGTAGGAAGAATCTAAAGAGTGAACCTAATAGCCAAAAGTCTCCAGGCCATGTGGGGGTACAAATAGCAGACAGAATTCTCTTTAGAACAAGGAAGGCGATAGAAGAAATCTAAAATGTTAACAGTCTGAGGAGACTGTTATGGAGCCATTGTCCTAACAACCCAACCTAATGTAGGAAAAATCTAAAGAGTAACCTATAGCCAAAGTCTCCAGGCCATGTGGGGGTACAAATAGGCAGACAGGAATTTCTCTTTAGAACAAGGAAGGACGATAGAAGGAATCTAAAAAGTTTTACAAATAGGCATAGGACTGGAACTTGTTTGGAACAAAAAGCAAAATAACGGAGATTCTTGAATCAAGATTTTCCTAAAACCCTAGTGGCCGAAAGTCTCAAGGCCATGTGGGGGCACAAACAGGCCTAGGTAGGGGATTCCCCTTTTTTGTAATTTAGGCAAAGGTCGATCGGTCCACCAGAAACATCGCTGACCAGTGCTTTTCTGCGAGTCCCCTAAGTAAACTATAGCAGTCTGGGGGACTGTTATGGGGGCCGTTGTCCCTAACAACCCTAACCTGCCAGTTGCCATCGGACCTAGGGGACCGACATCTAGTCACAGAGCCTATATCAGGGGTAGTATTCTTTATTAAATCAAGCCCGGGGGTTGGGTGGGTGAGGAGAGGAGGCCAAATTTGGGCCTCTGGAGGGTGGCCGACGCATTTCACAGCCCCCTCCCTCGCTCTCTCATCTCGCCTAGTTTTAGTAGAAATGGCTATTAAAATATGTAAAACAAGTAGATTAAGTATGGATGAAAAAGAAGCAATACTGTCGTATTTTTCTCTCTGAAAAAGGATGTAGTACAAATAGGCGCAGACAGGAATTTCTCTTTAGAACAAGGAAGGACGATAGAAGAAATCTAAAAGTTTTAACCTAATAATCTATAGCAGTCTGGGGAGACTATTAGGGGGCCATTGTCCCTAACAACCCTAATCCTAATGTAGGAAGAATCTAAAGAGTGAACCTAATAGCCAAAAGTCTCAAGGCCATGTGGGGGGTACAAATAGGCGCAGACAGGAATTTCTCTCTTTAGAACAAGGAAGGGCGATAGAAGAAATCTAAAAGTTTTAACCTAATAAACTATAGCAGTCTGGGGAGACTATTAGGGGGCCATTGTCCCTAACAACCCAACCCTAACCCTAATGTAGGAAGAATCTAAAGAGTTAACCTAATAGCCAAAAGTCTCAAGGCCATCTGGGGGTACAAACAGGCCTAGGTAGGGGATTCCCCTTTTTTGTAATTTAGGCAAAGGTCGATCGGTCCACCAGAAACATACGCCAGCCAGTGCTTTTCTGCGAGTCCCCTAAGTAAACTGTAGCAGTCTGGGGGACTGTTATGGGGGGCCATTGTCCCTAACAACCCAACCCTAACCCTAATGTAGGAAGAATCTAAAGTGTTAACCCAATAGCCGAAAGTCTCAAGGCCATCTGGGGGATACAAATAGGCACAGACAGGAATTTCTTTAGAATAGGGATGGACGGTAGAAGAAATCTAAAAGTTTTAACCTAATAGCCAAAAGTCAGCCAGGCCATCTGGGGGTACAAATAGGCATAGGACTGGAACTTGTTTGAAACAAAAAGCAGAATAAAGGATGTTCTTGAATTAAGATTTTCTTAAAAAACCCTAGTGGCCGAAAATCTCAAGGCCAGGTGGGGGGTAAAAATGGGTCTAGGGAGGGGAGGGGTTTCCTTTTAAATTAGCTTCGGTAGATATGGACTAAGGGTTTGACTAATGTTTCTTTTATGCCCAGGGAGGAGGGAGTAGTTTGTTCTTTTTGGGGGATTTCAATATTAGATGATGGGATGGGATAATTTGCAGCTGTCCCACCTAATTCCTATCAGAGGGGTCTGGTGGTGGATTGGGTGGGAGAGCGTGGAGGCCAAGTCTGGCACCGGGGGTTTCCAGCGCAGTCTCAGCAGTACCCCTTAGCTCATCCCTTCCCATTTCACTGCCTTTTGGTCTTGACTGGTAAAGGAATTCCTAAGTGTTTTAAGTAAATGTAAGGTTAACTATATGAATAGGGAAAAGTCCCAAAAGCAAATGGGGATCACCTTATGGTGTAACTCACTTGTGAACGGACACATTATAAGACACACCTAACCCTAACCACTTAACCCTGAAAAATAGCCCTGCACTAACCCTAACCACTTAATCCTGCCCCCATACCTAACCTAACCATTTAGCCCTGCCCTCCTACCAACCTAACCCTAACCTAAAACTTAACCCTGCCCCATATCTAATCCTAGTAACGGAATCCTACCCTTCTACCTAACTCTAGCCACTATCACCTAACCCTGCCCCCATACCTAAACCCAACCATTTAGCTCTGCCCTTCTACCTAATCCTGCCCCTAACCCTAACCACTTAACTCTGCCCTCATACCTAAACTCCTACCTAACCCTGTCCCCATACCTAACCCTGTCCCCATACCTAACCCTAGCCACTTAACCCTGCCCCCATACCTAAACCTAACCATTTAGCCCTGCCCTCCTACCTAACCCTGCCCCCATACCTAACCCTAACCATTTCAGCCCGCCCTCTTTCCTAAACCCACACCATAAGCCCAGCCATTCTAGCTCCTGCCCTAATCCTAACCACTAATCCTGCCCCTACCTAACCCTACCTAACCCTGTCCCCATACCTAACCCTAGCCACTTAACCCTGCCCCCATACCTAAACCTAACCATTTAGCCCTGCCCTCCTACCTAACCCTGGGGGCAGGTAATAGGGGTCAGACCAAAAAGAAGGGGACATAATAATTTTTCCCCTTCTTTATAGTCCTTGAGTAGGGATAGGGAGATGATGTGGAGGCAGTTGAGTATTGGGAATATTCTCCACATTGACGGTTAGAAGTTTTTTTGGAAACTAGGATGGAGGATTGTGGGTAGCAGGTAGTCACCACGGTGGTATGACTTAGGTTCTCATAATGGATGGTTGGATGAACCGTTGGTTTAGTTAGAAGTTTCTGCAGCCTCCGGTTGTCTTGGTAAAGATGATGTCTGTTTGGCTTGTGTAAACTTTTAGGGGTTATCTCTGGTAGAAGCTTGATGCTTTGGCATCCGCCAGTCATAGCCTTCGAGATGAGATCCTTCTCAGTCTCTTCTCGGGCAGCCTGTGGATACCTTGCGGTGTTAACGATCAGGTTGGCTGGGTTGAGAATTACGTGAGTAAACTGCCCCTTGTGTCCACTAGGACAAAGCACTTATGGGGGCAGCTTTTTTACTGGTGAATAGCACCACCATTGCAACAGTACACTTTTGCACAACACGGCATTACACCAACCTACTTTGTTTTTTCTGGTTTCGGTGTGTAGAGGGTGGGAGGGAGATATTTTTTAGGAGGAATTTCAATGGTATATGGAGGAATGTGTTTGGGGAGCGTATATTCAGCATAGGTTGGTACTCGGGGTCTCCCAGAAAAGTCTGTCTTGATAAATGGATGTTGTAAGAAGGGAGGTGGGGGTGGTTGTATGTAGAAATAACTTTAGACAAGGGGATAAGCCAGACCCAAAAAAACACATTGCGGTTCTGGAAGAGAGGGGTAGTAATTGGACATTGTGACACACGCCTGGGACTGATCCCCTATGGCGGGCCTCCCCAGAGGAGGGTGTATAGTAAGAAGAGGCTGAAACACCTGAAGATTCTGGGGCTTGCTACTGATGAGGTGTCATTAATATTCCCCCTTTAAAAAAATACTTTCTGGGGGGTAGCCTGAATGGGTTTTGGGATGATTTTTTTTCCCTTGAAAAAGCCTGTTTTTATCGCTAGGGCCATCTGGGGGTACAAATAGGCACAGATAGGAATTTCTCTTTAGAACAAGGAAGGACGATAGAGGAAATCTAAAAGTTTTAACCTAATAAACTATAACAGTCTGAGGAGATTGTTATGGGGGGGCCATTGTCCCAACAACCCAACCCTAATGTAGGAAAAATCTAAAGAGTTAACCTAATAGCCAAAAGTCTCCAGGCCATGTGGGGGGTACAAATAGGCGCAGACAGGAATTTCTCTTTAGAACAAGGAAGGACGATAGAGGAAATCTAAAAGTTTTAACCTAATAAACTATAGCAGTCTGAGGAGACTGTTATGGGGGGGCCATTGTCCCTAACAACCCAACCCTAATGTAGGAAAAATCTAAAGAGTTAACCTAATAGCCAAAAGTCTCCAGGCCATGTGGGGGTACAAATAGGCGCAGACAGGAATTTCTCTTTAGAACAAGGAAGGACGATAGAAGAAATCTAAAAGTTTTAACCTAATAATCTATAGCAGTCTGGGGAGACTGTTGGGGGGGCCATTGTCCCTAAAAACCCTAACCCTAATGTAGGAAGAATCTAAAGAGTGAACCTAATAGCCAAAAGTCTCCAGGCCATGTGGGGGGTACAAATAGGCGCAGACAGGAATTTCTCTTTAGAACAAGGAAGGACGATAGAAGAAATCTAAAAATGTTAACAGTCTGAGGAGACTGTTATGGGGGGGCCATTGTCCCTAACAACCCAACCCTAATGTAGGAAAAATCTAAAGAGTTAACCTAATAGCCAAAAGTCTCCAGGCCATGTGGGGGGTACAAACAGGCGCAGACAGGAATTTCTCTTTAGAACAAGGAAGGACGATAGAAGGAATCTAAAAAGTTTTACAAATAGGCATAGGACTGGAACTTGTTTGGAACAAAAAGCAAAATAACGGAGATTCTTGAATCAAGATTTTCCTAAAACCCTAGTGGCCGAAAGTCTCAAGGCCATGTGGGGGCACAAACAGGCCTAGGTAGGGGATTCCCCTTTTTTGTAATTTAGGCAAAGGTCGATCGGTCCACCAGAAACATGCGTCGGCCAGTGCTTTTCTGCGAGTCCCCTAAGTAAACTATAGCAGTCTGGGGGGACTGTTATGGGGGGGGCCGTTGTCCCTAACAACCTAACCCTAACCCTAACCCTAACCCTAACCCTCTAACCCTAACCCTCTAACCCTAACCCCTAACCCTAACCTCTAACCCTAACCCTAACCCTCTAACCCTAACCCTAACCCTAACCCTAACCCTAACCCCACATAAAAATTACCCTTACACCTAAAACCCTTTTAATTAGAAACCTAAAATTTGGAAACCCATCTGACATAGATGTCTGCACCTAAACCCACTCTAAACTTAACCTAACCCTAACACCTAAACCCACTCTAAACTTAACCTAACCCTAACATAACCTAACCCTAACACCTAAACCCACTCAAAACTTAACCTAACCCTAACATAACCTAACCCTAACACCTAAACCCACTCTAAACTTAACCTAACCCTAACCTAACCTAACCCTAACACCTAAACCCACTCTAAACTTAACCTAACCCTAACACCTAAACCCACTCTAAACTTAACCTAACCCTAACATAACCTAACCCTAACACCTAAACCCACTCAAAAGCTTAACCTAACCCTAACATAACCTAACCCTAACACCTAAACCCACTCTAAACTTAACCTAACCCTAACCTAACCTAACCCTAACACCTAAACCCACTCTAAACTTAACCTAACCCTAACATAACCTAACCCTAACACCTAAACCCACTTTAAATTTAACCTAACCCTAACATAACCTAACCCTAACACCTAAACCCACTCAAAACTTAACCTAACCCTAACATAACCTAACCCTAACACCTAAACCCACTCTAAACTTAACCTAGCCCTAACCTAACCCTAACACCTAAACCCACTCAAAACATACCCTTACACCTAAACCTACTCTAAACCTACCCTTACACTTATAACGCTTTTAATTTAAAACCTACAATTTGTAACCCCACCTAGCATAACCCTAATTATTTAAACCCTGGGTATGTTGGTGCAGCATGGATTGGGTGGACGGGGCTCTCTGCCTGATCCTCTTGCCGGAACTTTGGGCCCGTGGGAAGCGACCAGTTGAGAGAAGGCCTGTGCACAACCGGGCCTGGGCCCTTTGGGGCCTGGACTTAGGATTTTACAATTTCCTAACCCTAACCCTAACCTAACCTAACCCTAACCCCTTAACTCAACCCCTTAACCTAACCCCTAAACTTAACCCCTTAACCTATCCCCTAAACTTAACCCCTAAACCTAACCCCTTAACCCAACCCCTAACCCTAACCCTAACCCTAACCCTAAACCTTACCAGCCCGTGCCTCATGCTTGCAAGTAGCTCGACTGTTTACAACTTCTTTCTAATAATCAGTCTACTTAAAATAATCATAATAAACCAAATACATGGGAAAATAGAAATATGGGTCATTTACACAGTGTTTTAGTTATAATGATCATAAACAAATATAGATAAGGGTGCATTTATGCAATCCAAATTTAAAAATATATATATAATAATTTATCCTTTTAAATACATTACATAATATAACTATAATTTAAAATGAAATATATATAATAATTTATCCTTTTAAATCCATTGCATCTATATAACTATAATTTAAAATTAAATATATATAAATAAAGTATTTCTATAATTTTTTGAAAAGACAGCTAATGTTCTGACTGGCTGGAAATAGTTTATTTTCAAACCAAAAATATGGAAAAGGCTCCAATTGGCTCATTCAAACTGAGTCTCACCTCCATCACTATGATTTACATTCAAATTTTTAAAAAAGCCCTTCTGAAATTATTTTGAAAAGACAGCTACTTTTCTGATTGGCTGAGAGCTGTTTCTTTTTAAACCAAAAAGTATGGGAGAAGCTCCTATTGACTCATTCAAATTGAGTCCCGCCCCCACACTATAAAAAGGGACAACTGAGGATGCAGAAGCTCATTCACTGCTTCCAGCTCTTAATGAGAAAGCCTCTAACACTCTTTGCAATTTAAAAACTCTTTATTCTGATCCTCAACACACTTTGATCTCTTTTAATTTCTTTATTTGACAATTGATTTATTCATTTTGGGATTCATTTCTTTACTTTTAATTTTTTTATTATTCTTTTTGGGATTTACATTTTTCAAAATTAGAACAAGCCTGCCTGAAGAAGGTTCTAAGAGAACCGAAAGCGTTACAACGGCTTGTTCAGTTTATAAATTTTTCACATAAAAAACTTAAGAAAAGCTATTTTATTTTATTTGTTTACATTCAAAAAAAATATTGACATATAAGCCACAACAATTTTTTTTGTTTTACTTACCTTAAAATCCTTGCTTTTATTTTCACATTTAGAATAACAGCCTGTTCATATAAAAACATAAAAGCATTTTTATTTGATTAACTCAATTTGACTCGCTTTGATTTATAAATTACAAAAAAACAAGACAATTTTTAGATTTGCTTACCTGATTTCAATTTCTGCAAGAAAAATCCTTACTTTTACAGTTACAAATTCAAAACAACATTTCCTAAAACTATGGTTTGGCCAGAAAGGGACGGTTGGACCGGTGGTCACACGTGGTCGCAGGCTTGCCAGGCATGGCACAGTCTGGCCTATGCCCCGTTCCTACCGCGACACTGAACGTCATGCACAGGAGAAAGAGCGTTCACCTATGCGGATGCAGTCAAATATGGTGGCCATCAGGCCCAGCGTCATGCACAGGAGAGAGAGTGCATGCACGTGCAGTAAAATATGGTGGCCACATGAGGGCAGCACAGACTCACCATAGTCAGTCTTATCAGTGGTCTGGCAGACCACAATTTTTGAACCCGGGCCCGTTTGGGGCCCGTACATTGATGTTCCACCAAAAATCCTTTACTGAAGGAACCGACGGGGATGGGTGCAGAACAAAACACAGAAAGTTCGTTCACACCTGCAAAATAAAAACACACATCAGAAACAAAAAATAAAGCCCAAGCATTCAGATGACCCTGACTTTGTAGCAAAAACCCGTACCTTATTTAAAATCATCAAATTGGTGCATCACAAAAATAACGTCAGTCAGGAACAGCCTCCTGCAATTGACAAAATTGAAAAACACCTGTCAGAGGTCATCAAACCAGCTTTGCCAAACCCCACAACACAAGCCCTCATTGAAGGCAATGCCAAAAACTGGGCCTATACCACTATGCTGATTCTTAAAAACCATTATGAAGACGCATTGGTGGAAGAAATGGCTAAACTCCAGCACATTCCCTCCCAGGGCTGGGAGGAATGTTTCAATACTGGCTATATTATGGGCCAAACGTGGTATCGGTAAAAGACTGAAAGACAAAACAATACACGAGGCTCACAGGTTGGTAGGGGAGAGATGGCACACCTCCGTCCCTGCCTTGGATTCTGGAGAAACGAGGGAGGAAGCGGAGACCCAAAATCTCTCTCCGCTCCTCCTCTCCCAGAAAACACAATGACTAATAGAGTTATGGTGCAGGCTTTGGTGCACACCATGACGGACGCTACAATCTCTGTCTGAAACATCCACCCCTTAGTAACAAAACCGACCAAAACAGCATGCACTATGACAGACCCACCGAACGATTGGTCTCCTATTAGAAAGGAGGACTCGGACAGTCATTCAGAGATTACCATAAATCTCCCTGCCTCCCCAAAAGAACAACGCACTCCTCGCGTTCGTCCCAACCCCTGTATCAGACAGGAACAAGACCTCATCCTTATCGAGGATCAAGGGAGTGCTGAACGGGATAATCTCGGCTCACAAAGAGTCACCTTAAGCCCGAAAAAGTCACCAGCCTCAGGACAGCCACACAGGCTCGTTTAAGTGTCGAACTCAACACACCTTCTGGAGCACGACGTGACTCCCAGGAGGACGGACCGAATAGACACCTAAACACGTCCAGAAAAATGATAGAATGGAAGCTGAGTGTGCGAAAAAAATGGCTCGATTATCGGGGACTCCAATCTGTCCAAAATTCCACCTTTTAAGAATTCTGACCTCCAAATAGAAAGCTATCCAGGGGCCAAGTTCAGACACATGGAGGCTGTGATCAATAAAAACGCAGTCTCCACTGGCGTGGAACACGTCATCTTATCATTAGGGATTAACAGCCGGGCAGAGAACGCCAAAGACACTGCCATCAAACAGATGCAGGCGGCTTTAAGAGCGGCAAAAGAAAAATTTCCACTGGCAGAAATTTGGGTTCCAGAGTTGAACTTTTCAGGAATGCTCCCAACAAAGGAGCAGACACAATTGACCATCCTGAACGCCTATATTTCTGCCAATTTAAAACACATTCTGGCCCTGTCCAGATCTGAATTTCACACTGAAAGTGACCATATACACTGGACGGTGGACACAGCCAGAAACATGCTCCAGCACTGGCTTCAACCTTTAAAATAAATATCCCCACAAGCCTGTATGCTAGGAGGGGCATCGAAACGTTGTAATCCTATCTAAAAAATTCCATATCACTCCCCACAACTTTGCCTGCTCAACAGGGGTTTGACTTTTATTCCATCGGGTAGAACGAGCAGAAACGCCTCGAAATGCAGACACGATACGACCTGCAACAATACCACAGGAGACTTAAATTGGCAGCCTATTTCCAAAATGAGACTGACTCAAATCCCCTCCGTTCACACCCAAATCGGACTGGGTCCCACCATGCAGACAAACTACCGCGAGATCTCCGCGACGTTATTCGAAAAGGATCTGGAATACCTTAAAAACATTTTAGACCGTCCCAGGAAGAGCTTAACCTCACTCTGGAGGAAACGAACGCTCTAAAACAGTTAAAGGGCAATAAACAGATCGTCATTAAACCTGCAGACAAGGGCAGTGCGATAGTCATATGGGACCGAGAACAATATTTATGGGAGGGATATAGACAATTGAATGACCTAAAATATTACCAGAAATTGGATAGACCCATTTTTTTAGACACTGTACCTATGGTTAAAAATATAACCCAAACCCTATATCAGAAAAAACACATCAACGCAAAACAAAAGTCCTACCTATTGGGTAACGCTGAACCTAGGAGCAGGAGGTTCTACATGCTCCCCAAAATACACAAAGACCCGACCAAATGGAGCAAACCTCACGAAATTCCCCAGGAATGCCTGTAGTATCCGATTACGGCAGTGAAGCGTACTATACGGCAGAATTTTTAGATTTCTACTTAAATCCTCTTTCGACGGGCCACCCCAGCTATATAAAAGACACGTATGATTTTGTCCAGAAAGTCAAAAGACTAAAAATTCCCCAAAAGGCCATCCTGTTCACTATGGACGTGGATGGCCTTTACACAAACTATCGACATCCAAGAGGGAATTCAGGCCATTAAAAATATTTTTCAAAAAACCCAGACACCTCCAGGCCCGACAAAGAACTCATCCAATTATTAGACATCAATTTAAATAGAAACGATTTTGAGTTCAATGGGGAATTTTTCCTGCAAGTTAAAGGCACGGCGATGGGCAAGAAGTTTGCCCGGCCTACGCTTAACATATTTATGGCAGAATGGGAGGCTTCGGCCTTATCCCGATGCCAAAAACAGCCCCTTCACTATTTTAGGTACCTAGATGATATCTGGGGAGTATGGACTCACTCTGAAGACGAGTTCATGGAATTTGTGGCGACACTAAATAACCATAACCCATCTATTAAATTAAAATCCACCACCAGTCACCTATCGGTAGACTTTCTGGACACCACAACTTACAAGGGTCCAGATTTAATTTCGTCGCACAAATTGGACATTAAAGTCTTCTTCAAAGAAACCGACACGCATGCCCTACTACATAAAAGCAGTTTTCACCCAAAACACACTTACTCAGGCCTCGTCAAGTCGCAACTCCTGAGGTTCTGTCGCATATGCACCCAGGAACGGGACTTCAGAGAAGCGACACGAATCCTCTTCAAAGCGCTCCGGCCCAGAGGATATAACAGGTCCTTCTTGAGAAAGGTTTTTAAATCATACTTGACAAGCAGGGCCCAGGCAGAGGGACCGGCATCCCTTTGTCCTGACTTACTCCTCGGCCGGTCTGAAACTGACCAAAGAGGTAAAGTCCAACTTCCAGAACATATTGGGACAGACACAAATATTGAAGAACCACAGAGTTATAGCAGCATTTAGAAAAAACAAAAGTTTACAAGACTATCTAATTAGAGCCAAACTCCATCCTCTTCACAATACTGAAACCAAAACATCAGGGACAATATTTGGAACAAAAAGGATTCAGTACAAAACAAGTTTACAAAAGAGGTTTTCAGTACTTACCAATCAGGAGCGGTACACTGTAAAAACTGCATTTACCTCATCACCTGCAAACAATGTGGAGCTCAATATGTGGGAGAGACGGGCAACACCATTCTGGTCAGAATGACACAACATAAATACAACATTCTGAGAGGAAGAGAAAATAACACTTACCTGGTCCAACATTTCCTTAAACACGGATGGGAATCCTTCGGGTCAAGGTCCTACGGGCCAACCCGCAGTGGTCCATGCCCCAGAGAAAAGAGCAGAGAGAATTTGGATCAATAAATTAGGCACTATATATCCCCAAGGCCTGAATGAGAAGTGAATCCAGTCGAGGGAGCGACATCGATGGCCTGTGCACACTGGTTAGCGCCTACCCTCCTTAACTAACACTTCCTAACCCCTTAACCTAACCCCTAAACTTAACCCCTTAACCTAACCCCTAAACTTAACCCCTAAACCTAACCCCTAAACCTAACCCCTAAACCTAACCCCTAAACCTAACCCCTTAACCTAACCCCTTAACTCAACCCCTTAACCTAACCCCTAAACTTAACCCCTTAACCTATCCCCTAAACTTAACCCCTAAACCTAACCCCTAAACCTAACCCCTTAACCCAACCCCTAAACTCAACCCCTTAACCTAACCCCTTAACCTAACCCCTAAACCTAACCCTTAACCGCTAACCCTTACCCTAAACCTAACCCAACCCTAACCTAACCCTAACCACTTAACCCTGCCCCCGCACCAAACCCCGCCCCTAACCTTAAATCAAACCCCCTAGCTCCACCCCTAAAATTAACCCCACATCTAGGGGTTAGCTGTATCCCCGCTCCTAAACCGGGTTAACTAACCCTGCCCGGTCTCTAATCTGGTTAGAGACTGACCTGCCTTTGTTCTTCAAAAAAATTTTTTTGGGTGTGACAACCCCCTTCCCTTTTTCCGGAAACTAGGATGGAGGATTGTGGGTAGCATGTAGTCACCACGGTGGTATGGTTTAGGTTCTCATAATGGATGGTTGGATGAACCGTTGGTTTAGTCAGAAGTTTCTGCAGCCTCCGGTTGTCTTGGTAAGGATGATGTCTGTTTGGCTTGTGTAAACTTTTAGGGGGTTCTCTCTGGTAGAAGCTTGATGCTTTGGCATCTGCCAGTCATAGCCTTCGAGATGAGATCCTTCTCAGTCTCTTCTTGGGCAGCCTGTGGATACCTCGCGGTGTTAACGATCAGGTTGGCTAGGTTGAGAATCACGTGAGTAAACTGTCCCCTTGTGTCCACTTGGACAAATCACTTATGGGGGAAGCTTTTTTTACTGGTGAATAGCACCACCATGGCAACAGTACATTTTTGCACAACATGGCTTTACACAAACCTACTTTGTTTTTTTCTGGTTTCAATAGTCTTCGGGTGTGTAGAGGGTTGGAGGGGAGAGATTTTTTTAGAATTTTTTTTGTAGGAGGAATTTCAATGATATATGGAGGAATGTGTTTGGGGAGTATATATGCAGGATAGGTTGGTACTCCGGGGGTCTCCCAGAAATGTCTGTCTTGATAAATGGATGTTGTAAGAAGGGAGGTGGGGGGGTTGTATGTAGAAATAACTTTAGACAAGGGGATAAGCCAGACCCAAAAAAAACACATTGCGGTTCTCGAAGAGAGGGGTAGTAATTGGACATTGTGACACACGCCTGGGACTGATCCCCTATGGTGGGCCTCCCCAGAGGAGGGTGTATAGTAAGAAAAGGCTGAAACACCTGAAGATTCTGGGGCTTGCTACTGATGAGGTGTCATTTATATTCCCCTTTAAAGAAATACTTTCTGGGGGGTAGACTGAATGGGGGTTTTGGGATTATTTTGGGGGCTTTTTTCCCTTTAAAAAGCCTGTCTGTGACTTATCGCTAGGGCCATTTGGGGCTGTATATACGCTAAGACCATCTGGGGGGTGTTGGATTAGGAAAAGATAGGGTTTAGTTTGTAATAAGGAAAAGTTGTGCATAAGAAACTCCCTGATTTCTCTTAATTATTCGGTGGGATCATTATCCTTGAAAGATTAAGAACCTAGTTGCCGAAAGTCTCAAGGCCATCTGGGGGATACAAATAGGCACAGACAGGAATTTTTTTAGAACAAGGATGGACGGTAGAAGAAATCTAAAAGTTTTAACCTAATAGCCAAAAGTCTCAAGGCCATCTGGGGGGTACAAATAGGCATAGGACTGGAACTTGTTTGGAACAAAAGCAGAATAAAGGATGTTCTTGAATCAAGATTTTCTTAAAAAAACCCTAGTGGCCAAAAGTCTCAAGGCCATGTGGGGGGCACAAATAGGCCTAGGGAGGGGATTCCCCCTTTTTTGTAATTTAGGCAAAGGTCGATCAGTCCACCAGAAACATGCGCCGGCCAGTGCTTTTCTTCGAGTCCCCTAAGTAAACTGTAGCAGTCTGGGGAGACTGTTATGGGGGGGCCGTTGTCCCTAACAACCTAACCTAACCCTAACCCTTCCAGGGCTCCGCCTCGCCTCCTGAGCCCCCCACGGCTCCGCCTCCTGAGCCTCCCTCGGCTCTGCCTCCAGAGCCTTCCATGGTTCCACCTCCCAACGCTCCGTCTCCTGAGTCGCCTTTGACTCTGCCTCCTGAGTCCCCCTTTGCTCTGCCTCCTGAGTCGCCCTTGGCTCTGCCTCCTGAGCCTCTCACGGCTCCGACTCCAGAGCCTCCTACGGTTCCACCTCCTGAGCCACCCATGGCTCTACCACCTGGGTCTTCCACGGCTCCGCCCTTCATGACTCTGCTACCAGAAACTTCCTTGGCTCCGCCTACCTCGGCTCCGCCATGAGTTCCCCATGGCTGTGATTCTGAGGCTGACTACCAGACCTCCCAAACCTGTCCTGTGGCCGACTCCCAGACCTCCAGACCCTGTCTTGCCCTGTGGCCAGCTCCCAGGCCTCCTGAACCTGTCCCTGTCCTGTGGCCGACTCCCAGGCCTCCAGACCCTATCCTTGCCCTGTGGCCAGCTCCCAGGCCTCCTGAACCTGTTTGGAAGCTAGACGTGATTATTGGAATTGCCAGTATTTCAATTGGAGGCAATATCTACTTCTAGGTTTGTCAAGTTGTGTGTGTTTTTTAACTGACCACAGCTCTGCCCAAACTTGAAAACTGCTTTATCTCTGATGAACGCAAAGGACAACTCAAATCTGCTCACTTTATGATTTTTTATTTCTTCAAGATGGTTTGATAGATTAGGGATGAGACAGAATAGGTTGATAACCTTTAAAATACACAAACCAAAAGCATGAATTAGTTACAAACAAATCTCAATACAACTTTCTCAAAGTAATAAATAAATGCTACTGAATCCTCAAACCAAACAAAGTCATTCAGATCAACCTGGGATGTCTAATAATAACAATACCAATCCCGTAATTAAACTTATACAAATGCTTAGAGTAGCGTTACAATAATAAAGTCTTCCTTATTTAATTTAAATTGTATGTTACAACCAAGCAAAAGCAAACATATGAACATAGAGAAGCCTGAACTCAACACATTCAAACACATTTTAACCTTATACTGTCCTACCAGTTGCGTCTTTGAGATGATCAGGAGCTGTGGTCATAGTAGCTTTTCCCAGGAACAAGTGAGAGAGAGTGAGCCAACTGAGCTCTTCACAAACATTTCAATGCCATGCACTTCCTGTGGGCAGGCAAATATGGTCCCAAGAGCACTTCCCAAAAGTTGGTTCCACCAACTTTTGTTGCATGGTTGCCCCCTGCAGTTTGGGAGTGTTCTGGGAGTGACCTGAATATAGGCTTAGAGTGCTCAGTACACTTGTAACCACGAATTGACACAACACCTCCCACTTGACCTCCTGGTTCTTCAACCCAAGGAGGTCACACCAGTACTGTAATGTGTTGGATGTAGTCACTCCATTTTTGATCCTGTTGCTACTGCTGCTCTTCAACTGGAAGCAGGACAACTATCCGTCTGACATCTCTGTGAAGAACCGTTGCAGGTATCTTGGTTGAGTGTGTTTCCATCTTTTTAGTGGGCTTCACAGTTGCGACTGGGTAGCTGGGGAAGGATCGGAGATATACATCCCTCACAATTCCCTTCCTGTCAGTGTTCACGTCAATGACCCTGGCAAGCCTGAACTGACCTCTCAAAGCGTTCTGGTCAGCCAGCCAGATGACATCTCCAATTGCCACATTTCTATGAGCTGTGTGCCACTTGGTCCGGACAAACAGGTTTGGTCCGGCTAACTGGCTCCATTTCCTCCAGAACCGGTCAACTTCTGTTTGGATGGTTCTTAATCTCTTGTAAGGGTAGCCTTCAAAGTCAAAGGTCCCTGGATCGCCTCTGGGACCAGTTCTTCCGAGCAGAAGTGAATTTGGGCTAATGTATTCTACACAGTCTTCCCGGCTCTGAGTCCTGGCATCAATAGGTCGTTCATTGGCGAGGTTGGAAGCCATATAAAGGAAAGTTTGAAACTCACCCCATGTGAAGACTCCATCACCCCCCAGATTGTGCAAAGCCCGCTTCACAGTCCGGACAGCAGCCTCAGCAGCTCCATTTCTGTGAGGTGAGTCCGCTGGATGGATCTTCCAGCTCCATTCTGTGCCATGCTTGGAGCCTTCATCTTCAAGCTTTGATTTTTCCAGTCGGTCCAGAAACAGGTAGAGCTCTTTGAGGGCCGGTCTTGCTCCGACAAAGTTCTTCCCAGGATCCGACCACAATTTCCTTGGATGTCCTCTCAGTGCTGTAAATCTTTGGTAGGCTAACAGGAAGCCTTCAGCTGACTGATCACTGACAAGGTCTGTGTGCATAGCTCTAGACGCCATGCAACAAAAGAGCGATTCCCCACACTTTGAGTTTCACTTTCTTTCTCACCTCATCCTTCACTTCATACGGTCCAAATAAGTCCACTGTTGTGTACTCAAATGGATTGGCTGGTGTTATTCTCTCCGATGGAAGGTCACTCATGATCTGTTGGCATCTTCGGGCCTTAAGTCTCCTGCATGTCACACAGCTATCAACGATCTTTTGAGCTAGTTTCCGGCCTCTTACCACCCATGCTTTCCTTCTCATCCGGAGAAGTGTGCCTGCAATTTCTTCATGATTTGCCCTGTGGGCTTCTTGAGCTAGAAGAGTGGATACCCATGATGTGCAGGGCAAGACTGGTACTGCAGTTTTCTCTTTATTAAAGATTTGGAATCTTCCTCCACAGAGTAAAAGTCCAGTGCTTTCCTCTCTGACCACAGCAAGCCTGCTGAGTGTGGTGTCTGGCAAGGTTACCTCCATTTGAGCCGAAAGGAAGAGATCCCTGAGAGCATCCTCACACTCCATGATGGTAAGTGTAGTTCCCTTGACTCTGGACTTGATCTCAAGAGCTGAAGGAACCTCCCTCCTCTTTGGCTTGCTTCTGGTTGAGGTCTTGGCCAGCATTTCTTTCCACTTTGTGGAAGCTCTCCACACCCAGGCAACGACTCTTATCAACCTGGTTAAACTGCTGAACTTACTGATGTTAAGGATTTTCCTTATTGAAGAACCAGAAGGTGGCCTCCGGACTTGGATTTGGTGCCCTCTTCCACTAAGGTTGCTTTGCAGGTCCTTGTCTTGGTTAGAGGTCGGGGACCTTGGCATTGCAGTGGCAGGTCGAGCATATTGGACCTGTGCTCGGGTCAGTGCTGCTGTAAAACATTTCCTTTGGAGCTTGTTTATACCTTCTTTAGCATCTGCAGCGACATCTTTGGCTGACTTTGTCGGCCACTCCTCCACAGGTCGTTTCAGAAACTCTGGGCCATTTTGCCACACAGAGTTTTCTTTGAGGTCTTCTGGGGTTGCTCCTCTTGTTGTGAGGTCAGCAATGTTTTGCTCCCCTGGAATCCATCTCCAGTCTTCAACTGATGTGGACTTCTGGATTTCTCCCACTCTGTTTGCAAAAAGGTCTGGTACCCATAACTGTCCCTTTGGATTGCACCCAGCACAGTTTGACTGTCCAGCAGATGGAGCCAACGTTCCACTTGCATCCGACTGTGCTTTTCAATATATTTTCTGAGTCTCGCAGCAAACACAGCCCCACAGACCTCAGCCTTCACTGCTTCTCCCTTTTGGTCAAGTGGTGTGAGCTTGGCTTTGGACTCAACAAGCCGGACCAGAATGCCTTGCTCAGTCTCCCACCTGAAGTATGCAACAGCTCCATAGCTCTGGTCGCTACCATCTGAGAATGTTATTCCCAAGGGTTCCCCAATACTTCTGACTGGTGTGAGGCTTCTATGGAAGGTAATTTGGTTGAGGCGTGTGTATTCCTCAAACAGATGGATGGCTTCTTCTCTAAGTTGTAAGCCCGTTTATCGGTCCAATGACGGTCTCCAATAATACGGGTGAAGGTCTCTGCGCGTTACTGTCTTTCTTGTACGCAACACAACAATATTAAATGAAATACATTTTCTCTTATGTATTATCTCGTTATTTCATCTGACTCCATAAATGAAAAAGGTTTTTAATGATATCTGAGCATCATTAAAAGTGAGCGGATGTTTGATTATTCCTTTAACTCTTTAACTATATTTTACCCGTTTAGATTAAGAAACTATGTCGCTTTGAGGTCCTCGCGTGTTTTTCTCTACACCGCGGGTCTCACGATCACAAGCGGCCAGTATTGGATCATCAAACAGAGGTAATTGCTATATACCTGAGATCGGTCACGTTCACGTATACACAATCAAAGATACTTCAGTATAGCCCCATGGAATTGCACACACTTGAATGTAACTTAACGTTTTCTTCAGTAGAGGTCACGGCCACTATTACAGATGTAAGTTGACCAACATAACTTCTCTTATAATAGCTTTGGATTGGCCATGCGTGGTTTCCCACGTACACTTATCTGGAGAAACATCAAATTAAAACAGAGGTAAGACACCCAGATTTAGATTGGTCAAGCAGCATTTGCTGCTCTAAACGGAAATTCCCTTTTGTCTTTGCAAACCAAGTACACTTGAATCGATGCCAAATATTAGTCGTCACTAATCTGACGCAGACTTGCGGTAACATACTGAATCGTTTAATCTGTTTGGGAAACACAATGTCAGAGTCAGTCAGAATAAAATCAAATGTTGACAATTTATTGACCAGGTAACATAATCAATTCATCAATTCCAATTAGACATTGATAAGTCAAAGTTAGACATTTTATCAAAACATAAGAAATATGAATTGCAATCACCTGAAATAAACTACAAACAGTAAACTGTTTGGGATCGTCTGATTACAGAGAGCCCTGAGCAATGTGTCAGCCCTTCCTTAAATACCCAGATAATTCAACATGCTTACCAAATGGTGGTGTCTGTCATTCTAATTAGATTTTGGTCCCCTGTTGAGGGGGTTCCTGTAGATTAACATACAGGAGGTATGGAGGATCTGGGGGAGGGCACACCTTTAAGGGGCACACCACAGTTCTCATATTTTATAACTTCTTTTTGCTTTTCATTATGGCTGGGAGGATGAGACCAGTTTACCAGGCGCACTGAGAGACTTTAAATGATACCAAACATGTTATAGTTACTTTTTGTACACACTTCACATTGCATAGGTTTTTAGTGAGCTTTAAGTGAGGAGGAGGAGTAAGATGAAGATACTTTAGAAGGGAGGTGTTAGCTGCACAGTATGTTGCATCTCGGATGTTGCTGTTACATCTGCGAGAGAGAGTTCAGATGTTAATTCTCATGAGAGCCTTTTGTTTTCTCGAGGAGTAGCCCAGACTCACTGGCACCCGCCTTACAGTTTTCCCCGTTTGGCACCGTGGGCCACACAAAGGGTTTCCTGCGGTGTCACTTCAGTCTTTGTAAGGTGGGCAGCTGTAAGGGGCTGAGAGCAAGTGCCATGTCTGTTGATAGACCTGATGAGGCATCTGAAGTCGAAACACAGTGTCTGGTTGAGGTTAGCACATGTGTTCAGTTCATAGAGTCCATCAAGGCATTTGTGGCTTGTTCAGTGGACATGTCATTCCATCATGGAGAAACATCTGCTTCTGGTTGTACCTTTAATGATGATCTGACTCTTTGAAGAATTCTCTGCCACCTCCATTGGTGGTCTTCTGGGCAGACCTCAATTAGGTGAAGGAGTTCTCCCTGGCAATGCATATACACCTGAACAGCTTCTTAAATGACCATGTAAAGATGAAACTCTGAAGAACTTAACTGACACAATAAAAGGTTGAGTAATACATGATGAAAAGACAAACAATGAATCAATGTCACCAGTGCGAGTGGTAATCCAGGTCTCAAGTGTGTATTTAAAAATGCAAAGGGGACTAATTAATCTGAATTAATTAAAGGAAAGGTGGCACAGAGTTCAAGGCAATTAGAACATGTATCATCAATATACAATATTACAGTGGATACTAAATTAAAGGAAACATACCACAAAGTCAGTATAACTAGTATTTCCATCAGTGGCAGGCATCATTAAACATATAGTTATAATACTAATTCTATGATTTTAGAATCACAGTTACAGACATATATAATAATAACAGTGTTAATTCAAATTGATCTAATGTGTGTGATTTGGTGGCTAAGTCACAATCGATGATACATGTCTATTTTCAAAATGTGAAGTGGATCGATAGAAGCATCTGCATTTCATATCGTCAACTTATTTTATTTTTATATTGTTATTAGCAATGCGTTGGAAACCAGGGGCCCTCTGGTTTGCAACCATTCCAACAACAATCAATTGGTTTGATTTATACGTACGTGGAAATGTTGAAATTTTGTTGCTTGCAATTAGTAATTAAATCATCAATGTGTGACTGTAGCCATGCACATGTCCCATGTATATTACAGTATTTAAAAGGAAAGTTGTAAATAGTGCCTGTTTTATGGAAACAGGTTTGTAATATCCTATGTGTGAGAGGCTATGTGTATTTGAGAGGCGGGCCAGATCTTCAGTGGATTAGTATCTTCAGAATCTTGGCCATTATTTTGTTCCATGATGTGTCGTAATAAAAGTGGGTGCTCTGTATGTTTAGGAGATGGGTGGAACCTGATCTAGAGCAATTGGTGTTGCATAATTTTTGGTTCCGGTGCTAAACCAGGAGGCCATATAGCTATTTTTGTTCTTGTGGAGCTGTGAGGTGTGAGTGGCCTGTTAGATTTGCTTTCGCACCCATCTCCAGCATGGCCAAATTGATGTCCTGGCTTGAGCCGGGGGACCAGAATTCTTTTTGCATCTGTCCCTCATGACATTGTAACCTGAAATATGAACAACTACAGAAAGAGAAAACAGTTAATGTTGAACCTTTAATTAATTTGCATTTAGACATGTGATACCTTATTTTCCTCTGATGGTCAAAGCCAAACTGTTACAGACAGCTTTAGTCTCATAATGTATGGTTTGTGCCATCAGGGGGGAGAAACATGTACCATTGCAATGTCCAATGCAAATTTTATTTCAAAGATCAAATTAGACTGAGCATCTTTGGTGAGATCTGAATTACTGCTGATATTTTAGTGCAGTTTGGAGTGTGAAGCACCTTAAGCTGTTCTCACAGTTGAGTCTGTACAGTCTGCTGTTCTGAGCAATATAAGCCCCAGTTCTGCTGGGGAACTTTCTGAGCTTTGTTTTATTGCTCCCAACACAGCTCTGTGGTCAAAGAATCAATTCACATTTTGGTGATGTGTCTTCTGCTTAGCATTTTTTAAGGATGCTATTCACACGTTTGATCATCTATGACCTATGATCTCGGTGGTCCGTTAGGGTTATGAAATTTTGCCTGATGTTTAGCATTTTACACACAAATTTTTTCATTGTCTATCCAGTGGAATGGTTCCCTGATCAGATTTTAAATTCAATTGGTGCTTCTCAGCGAGAGATGATTTGGTTCATTATCATGTGCCACTGCATTGGTGCACAGCAAACAACGACCGTATACTCCTCCCTCTTGGCACTGAGAAGAGAACCAATGAAATTCAAATCACAAGAATTTTCAGGGCCGGTAAGGTTGTTCGGTTTGCAGTGTCACTACAGATATACATGTCTAATATACATCTGCAATGCCATGCATAACCTTTTCCCGTCTGTGGCCATGCATGGCCATTATAATATAATGCATATTATAATGTGATTATAATACAACTATATTATATTAAAATAGTATAAATTAAACTGATTTTATCACTGGTTTCTGGAGGGCTTCTGGAACGATGTATTTATCGTCATAAATCATGCCTTCAGTGACCTTGACTAGTTGGTCCTGCTGCAGGTGCGGTGTCAGCTCTCCATCAGAGCTCCACAGTTCTTGTTGGTACTGTTTTGAGTTAATAGGAATAGTCTGAACCGCACTCTCAGCAGGAACAATCAGCCTGTCAGGCTGCCATTCATCTCCTTATGGGGATGGAGGCCACATATCCATATTGGTGATGGTATTTTCCATTATTCCGTTTGCGTTGTGGGCCACGCCCTTTTGGCAGTTTTGTTTTTTAAACTCTGTGAAGAAATTTGTGAATAGTTTCAACAGGTCGCTATAGGGCGTTTTTTGGCAATGTTTTGCTTGTTTTCTCAAATCTCTTTCTCTTTTTGGCAATCTCTTATGAGATGGTTACACTTTTTGCAATAATGGCATTGCATTTTGCTCTGAGATCTTTGGTTAAGTTTCTCTGGGCCTTTCCCTTCTGTTAACCATTTTGCAGACGCAACACTACGGGGTTTTGATCTCCACCTGCTTTCTATTCTTGAACCCCAGTCTACTATTGATCTGAACGTGTGTTCGGCCGGGTCGACACCATTGGATAAAGCCGTTTGAACTGGGATGCTGGCATTTTTCTTAACAAGCTGTAGTAATGCGTCATGGTCACGGTTTGCATTTTCTAGGCCTGAGTGTTCTTTGTATGTTACCCATAACCGTTCAGCGTACGTTTCAAATGACTCATTACTGGCTTGTTTGATTTCAAATATTTTTCTCCAATCTGCATGTGTCGGTCCCCTCATGTCTAATAATGCCTGTTTTAGACGCTCAGTAGATCATTTCAGTCGGTTTCGTTATTGTCTCGGTTCATAATGTTGCCAGATTTCATCTCTGTGGTTAGTTTTGGTCTGAGCTCCTCAGGAATTGTGAAGAGAGCTATTTGCCAAACATCTCTAGTTTCTAATTTGTACACCGTGGCCTGTAACATCAATGCTTCCCAGTAGGGTTGAAACGGCCCTTTTCTCGGCATAATTCCTACGACTTGTTTATGTCTAGAGCATTCTTCGCGATGTTAACGGGCGGCTGATTGTTGTGATTTCATCATCCGCGTGCGTCATGGTTTTAAGGACAGCGACATTAACTGATTTCTTTGGCAAGTCATTAGATTTTGTTCGAGTCTTTACTGAGCTTCGCAGGTTTGGTTCTTCAGGCCACAGGTTCACAAGAGCTCGGTTACGAGTTTCTCTCTGTGGCCTGTCTCCTAACGCGGCATTGCTCATCATCATTTTGAGTCTCTAGCTCAAAGGTTTTATCCAGTGCTGCTCGTTTAACTGCAGCTACTGGAAACCCGGATTTATCGCAGCAATCTTCGAGAGCAGATATGTAATTTCTGCCGGTTTTAAGTTTTCTTTGAATTTGATCAATTGTTTGTTGCCATTTCTTCGCGTTGTCTAGCCCACCCCTGTTGCTCGAACGCGAAGGCTTCGACTTGTGCTCTTAACTTTTGCAATTCGTCAGATCGCAATCTTTCGATTTCTTTGATATTTGCTATTGTTCGTTCGTTCTCGGTTATGGTCTCGAGGTCGTTACGACGAAGCAAATAAACAATTGCAGCGGGAATGTTACTGTATTTTGATTTAGATTTCAATTTCGCACCCTCAGCAGAATACCAGGATATTAATTCGTTGTTGCTCCACTTTAATTTTAGTCCCTTGTCGCTTAACCGAACAAGGAGGTTTTTTAATTGCACACCTAAAATATCCATAATTTCCTCACCTACACCGCTGCTGTGCTTTCCCTGGAAAGACATGTTTCCAGTCTAATTCTTATGCCCACCGGAGTTTTCGGTCCCGGTCTTAATAGATGTGAGGTGCAAACAATTTTTCCCTCAACACTTCTAAAAGGCAAATAAGACTGACTTACCACAGCAGCTGGAGATAGGTGAGAAGATCAAACCTCATGTCCCGGGCAGGGATCAAGTTGAATATCGCGCTGGAAAGACGTTGCTCGTCTGGTTGCGAGATCACGGAAGGGCTGTCACCACTTTGTAAGCCCGTTTATCGGTCCAATGACGGTCTCCAATAATACGGGTGAAGGTCTCTGCGCGTTACTGTCTTTCTTGTACGCAACACAACAATATTAAATGAAATACATTTTCTCTTATGTATTATCTCGTTATTTCATCTGACTCCATAAATGAAAAAGGTTTTTAATGATATCTGAGCATCATTAAAAGTGAGCTGGATGTTTGATTATTCCTTTAACTCTTTAACTATATTTTACCCGTTTAGATTAAGAAACTATGTCGCTTTGAGGTCCTCGCGTGTTTTCTCTACACCGCTGGTCTCACGATCACAAGCGGCCAGTATTGGATCATCAAACAGAGGTAATTGCTATATACCTGAGATCGGTCACGTTCACGTATACACAATCAAAGATACTTCAGTATAGCCCCATGGAATTGCACACACTTGAATGTAACTTAACGTTTTCTTCAGTAGAGGTCACGGCCACTATTACAGATGTAAGTTGACCAACATAACTTCTCTTATAATAGCTTTGGATTGGCCATGCGTGGTTTCCCACGTACACTTATCTGGAGAAACATCAAATTAAAACAGAGGTAAGACACCCAGATTTAGATTGGTCAAGCAGCATTTGCTGCTCTAAACGGAAATTCCCTTTTTGTCTTTGCAAACCAAGTACACTTGAATCGATGCCAAATATTAGTCGTCACTAATCTGACGCAGACTTGCGTAACATACTGAATCGTTTAATCTGTTTGGGAAACACAATGTCAGAGTCAGTCAGAATAAAATCAAATGTTGACAATTTATTGACCAGGTAACATAATCAATTCATCAATTCCAATTAGACATTGATAAGTCAAAGTTAGACATTTTATCAAAACATAAGAAATACGAATTGCAATCACCTGAAATAAACTACAAACAGTAAACTGTTTGGGATCGTCTGATTACAGAGAGCCCTGAGCAATGTGTCGCCCTTCCTTAAATACCCAGATAATTCAACATGCTTACCAAATGGTGGTGTCTGTCATTCTAATTAGATTTTGGTCCCCTGTTGAGGGGGTTCCTGTAGATTAACATACAGGAGGTATGGAGGATCTGGGGGAGGGCACACCTTTAAGGGGCACACCACAGTTCTCATATTTTATAACTTCTTTTGCTTTTCATTATGGCTGGGAGGATGAGACCAGTTTACCAGGCGCACTGAGAGACTTTAAATGATACCAAACATGTTATAGTTACTTTTTGTACACACTTCACATTGCATAGGTTTTTAGTGAGCTTTAAGTGAGGAGGAGGAGTAAGATGAAGATACTTTAGAAGGGAGGTGTTAGCTGCACAGTATGTTGCATCTCGGATGTTGCTGTTACATCTGCGAGAGAGAGTTCAGATGTTAATTCTCATGAGAGCCTTTTGTTTTCTCGAGGAGTAGCCCAGACTCACTGGCACCCGCCTTACAAAGTCTCTCAGACAGAGGTGTGTCCCATGTGTCTCGTGTTAGAGTTTTGCCTCCAGCTTCTTGAAATGCCTTCCTGACTAGAATGGCTCCTTTCTGTTTGGCAGGTGTTGCAAGGCCTATTGGGTCATATAAACTAGCTACTTGGCTAAGCAGTTGTATTCTAGTCAATGGGTTTGGAGTTTTTTGTCTCACCTCTTCTTCGACAAGATTTTTGCTAATTCTCATCTTCTTTTTCCTCTTTGAGAAGTTTATCGAGGTCTTAAGGTACAGTTTGTCTGGTTCGACCAGGTAACCAACTCCAAGGGCTTTGTTGTCTCCTTCTCTCATTTGGTTGGGGAGAATGAAGACTTCATTTGATGATGCTGGATGTTCTGATGTAGACGTCTGCCTCCCACTTTGGCCTGATCGGACCCACGGCTTAAGGAAGAATCCACCTGCCTTCAGAATTTCTTCAACTTTTTGGTGGTTTCGTTGAGCTCTTCCAGGTCATTATGGGATGTCAGAATGTCATCTACATAAGAATCCTCCTCAAGAATCCTCCGTTCCCCTCCAGATGATTGAAAATGGGCAGCCTTGCTGTCTCTCTCATGGCCAGTTGTGCGATGCACCCTGCTGGTCGATCACCAATGTTGACCCTGGTGATAGCATATTCCTCAATTTCTTCATCTTCCCCATTTCTCCAGAGAAATCTATGGAGGTGCATCTCCAGGTCTTCAAGCCACACAGAATTGTACATCTTCTTAATGTCGCCGAGGGCAGCATGGACTCCTCTCCTGAACCTTAGTAGCACTGCCCGGATGGGATTAAGTACATCAGGCCCTTTCAGGAGAAGGTCATTCATGCTGATTCCTCTATACTTCTGGCTGCTGTCCCATACCAGTCGGACAGGTGTTGTTACAGAGTGTGGGTTCGGCGCCACCAAGTGACTGACGTACCATACTGGTCCTTTCCAGGCAGCAATGGTCTCTCTAGTCAGTTTCTTTGCTGCCCTCCTTTCCACCATCTCATGGACTTGAGTTGTGTATGCTGTACGCCACTCTGGTTCCTTCTTGAGTTGTTTCTCCGTCCTCAGAAATGTGGCTTCCACTGCACTTCTGTTGTTGGGCAGGGAACTTGGATCTTCAATCCAGGGGTATTTTGTGTCCCAGTGAGGCTCCTGACTATGTGCATCTGATTTCACATAGCTGAGGCCTTGCCTGATCATCTCAAGCTCTCTTTCTTCACTCAGAGTCATGTCTTTGCCTCCTGGCTGACAGTTACCACACCGGCATCCTCCACACATGGGTTCGCAGGCCGCACCAATGCTGTCCCACTTCCACCAGTCCAAGAACTCCCTGCCAATAACAGTGGTTCTGGTCTCAGCTCTAGATTCTTGCATCTCAGCAATTTCTTGATACTTCACTGCTGTCATTCTCATTGATCGTGCAAAGTGGGTCTCAGAATTGTGCAGGGCCATACCCACTACTTCACAGAGGTCCGGATGTGCTCCGCCAACGGTCTTTCCTAAAGGGCCTTCCCACAGGACAAGATCTCCTACTACCTTTACTCTCTGTGGAGCAAGTCTTCCTTCACGGTGGCTTATGAGAAGCTCAACATGTTCTGGTCTGTGCAGATCTTCCAGGTTGGTCTCGGAAAGAACTTCTCAAGTTGCTGTGCTTTGATTACTCTGTGAACTTTTGCAATTTCATCCAACCCATAACAGATCAGCTCATGAGCTCTCTCTGTGCCTCTAGGTGTCTTGACTCTTACCTTGAGTAAGTATCTTTTGGTCTTTACCTTCATGGCCATGCCTCCAACTCCATGGACGACAAGCGTGATCTTTTCACTCTGAAGCTTCAATCTCCTGGCAGCTGTATGAGTGATGTAGTTGGTATCTGATGCTAAGTCAATGAGAGTTCCAATTTTCTGTCCTGCATTGGTGGTTACTTCGAGAAGCATAAGAATAACTGGTAACTCACGTGTACTTGAGTCCATCACTCCAGGAAGGCTTCTTCTAGTGCCGTGTGATTTTGCAGCCATATTGGTGAAGGCTTTTTGACTTTTTCTGCCATGTCAGGGGTAAGCTCAGACATCAATTTCTCTTGCTCCTCTGTGAATGTTTGCCTCCTGGTGCTGGGTTTTCCCACTTTCACAGATTCTTTCCCCTTGAATCCTCCTTTCAGGCAGAGAAAGAAATGGTGATCTGAAGAGCTTCCTCTTCTGCAGTCTCTGTTCCTGCACAGGTAAATGTCCGTACATTCCTCATCCTCTTCATGACATCTGAGACATCTTCTGCATGCTCCCAGCCTTTCGATAGCATTCAGTTTCTCACCAGGTCTCAATTCTTTAAACTGCTTACAAAAGAAGATTTTCTCACGATGCTTCTCATCTCCACAAACAACACATCCTCCTTTCCTTGTGGACTTTGTGGAGGCATACCTCTTCTCCAGGTATGTAGCTTTCTTTTCAGGTTTTTCACTTCCACCCAATTGGTCTAGTTTCTCTAGAATGTCCTCTTGTGTCTTCAAGAATGTCAGAAGGATGTCAAAGTGATTGTCATGTGTGACTCCATTTCTTGGGTTGACCATAAACGCCAGCCAGTCCCTCTTTATGTTATCTGGGAGCTTGCTCTCTATGGATCTGATCACAAGGGGATTCTTTATGGCTCCAATGCTTTCGAGTTCCGTGAGGTCATTCAGAGCTTTTTCCACAGCCTGAATTAGGTCAATTACCTTCCTTGGCTGGTGTGACTTTAAAGGAGGGATCCTCTCTAGGTCCCCAATTATCTCCAAAGCAATCGTTGGCTTGTTTCCATACCTGTTTTCAAGTACTCTAAATATGTCTTCAGCACTGTTGTATGTTGTCAAGCTCAGGTCCCTACCTATCCTCTCGTCCACACTGTCAAGGAGTTGGAACTTCTTCACTTCCACTGATCCAGTCGGCTCTCCCTGCTTTTGTAGACTTTCCCAGTCTCTCCTCCATCTATGGAAACTCCTCCTAATCCCAGTGAATTTAGGTAGACTGGTTGGCTTTATTCTCACCACTGGTTGGGGAACTGCGGTTGGAATAGGCTGTTGGTCTGGACCTCTTCTTTCCTCTTCTGCAATTTTTTGTGCGGTGAGGAATTCTGCCCTTCTGGCCTCCAGGTTGCTGCCGAATATTCTCAGGTCTCTTAATCTGCCTCTCAGGTCTGCTGTCTGATCATGTGGGATCCATTTCTCCCAGTCTTTCAGGCTTTCAGTTGCACCATGGATTAGCCTCCTTGCTCTTTCCAGCTGTAGTTCATAGCCGTCTCTATTGATAGCAGTGATGGGGCTTACCTGGGCTCTGTCACAGGCTTTTTCCGCTTCTTGGATTGCAAAGTCTACTTCCTCTTTACCATATCTTGGCCAGAGGTTGGATTGGACTGCCTTACGGATGTCCCCCAGTCTCATGTCGCACTCTTCCATTGTCCTTTCAAGCTCAGCCTGCTGGTGCTCGTCGAGCTTGACTTCTTCATCCTCCTCAGATCCCGCTTCAGCCAGTAGGCCAGCCCTGTAATCCTCATTTGCATCGCTCACATACCTTGCCAGGGAACTGAGCTTGCTGAACTCCTCTTGAAGTTCATGCTTAATCATACTATCTGCAGCTTTGCTCAGATAGTTTGCTTGCTTGGTGAAAGCAGATTTAGCTAAAGTCCGCTCTTGCTTCAGTTGCTTGACTGTTTTCCCAAGAGTTTCCTTTGCCATGGTGCAGAGTTTCCAGTCAATTTTTCCTTTGCGTTGACAGCTTGACCTCAGGCCTTTGATCCTTGTTCTCACTGCCACGCTGGTTATCAACTGTCAAGTTGTGTGTGTTTTTAACTGACCACAGCTCTGCCCAAACTTGAAAACTGCTTTATCTCTGATGAACGCAAAGGACAACTCAAATCTGCTCACTTTATGATTTTTTATTTCTTCAAGATGGTTTGATAGATTAGGGATGAGACAGAATAGGTTGATAACCTTTAAAATACACAAACCAAAAGCATGAATTAGTTACAAACAAATCTCAATACAACTTTCTCAAAGTAATAAATAAATGCTACTGAATCCTCAAACCAAACAAAGTCATTCAGATCAACCTGGGATGTCTAATAATAACAATACCAATCCCGTAATTAAACTTATACAAATGCTTAGAGTAGCGTTACAATAATAAAGTCTTCCTTATTTAATTTAAATTGTATGTTACAACCAAGCAAAAGCAAACATATGAACATAGAGAAGCCTGAACTCAACACATTCAAACACATTTTAACCTTATACTGTCCTACCAGTTGCGTCTTTGAGATGATCAGGAGCTGTGGTCATAGTAGCTTTTCCCAGGAACAAGTGAGAGAGAGTGAGCCAACTGAGCTCTTCACAAACATTTCAATGCCATGCACTTCCTGTGGGCAGGCAAATATGGTCCCAAGAGCACTTCCCAAAAGTTGGTTCCACCAACTTTTGTTGCATGGTTGCCCCCTGCAGTTTGGGAGTGTTCTGGGAGTGACCTGAATATAGGCTTAGAGTGCTCAGTACACTTGTAACCACGAATTGACACAACAAGGTTATATATAAATACAACACTGGACAGCTTTTTCAAGACCACTCTTTGTAATGAGAAGTTATCTGGGAAGTTACATTTGGAAAAAGGCTTTCTTTTAGGAACTGTACATAAAAAAAACCTAGCAGTAACAATGTGGTAGTGAGGAAGGACTTTTTGGAAGCTTGACAAGATTTTTGGAATTACCAGTATTTCCATTGGAGGCAAGATCTACTTCCAGTATATAGATCAATACAACACTGGACAGCCTTACAAGACCACTCTTTGTAATGAGAAGTGAACTGGGAAATAACATTTGAAAGAAGATTTTCTTTTAGGAAATGTACATAAAAGAAATCTAGCAATAACCATGTGTTAGTGAGAAGGACTTTTTGGAAGCTAGACATGATTATTGGAATTGCCAGTAGTTCCATTGGAGGCAATATCTATTGACCAAAGTAAACCAATCACAAAAGATTTGTCCTCCGCCACCCGGATTGAGGCGAGTCACTACACCACCACGAGGACTTAGAACACATTGGGAATTGGGCATTCCAAATTGGGGAGAAAAGTGGACTTCCTCCTGGAATTTGGAGAGTATCCATAGCAACCACACAGGAAGTGATGACAGAGATGTCGAGGAGTCATTCTGCGGCTGATCAGCCTGTGCGCTCAGTCAACTCCAGAA
>NW_026266240.1:0-7500 GCF_025860055.1 Xyrauchen texanus
CACACAACACAAATCAAATGAGTTTCTGATCATTTCACTGTGACACAACAGACATTAAAATTACAACATGTTTAACAGTAAGAGCCATGCAGTTATAAGAATTATAATAGAATTATATATTTAATTTAATAGTGCCTTTCCAGAGCTCAAGGATGCTACACAATAAAGAAAACTAACAAAAACGCCATATAGACAATTAAATGGACAGCCAACAGTTGCCCAGCCAGAACAAAAACAAATGCAGTTGCATATAGCAGATCAAATTGGGCAATCAATTAGACATATCAATCCTGTACAAAAGAACACATAACATCATGTAGACAGTAGAGAAATTGTAAGCAGTGGAATATAAACGTAGAGAGAGAGAGAGAGAGAGAGAGAGAGAGAGAGAGAGGAGAGAGATGCTTTATCATTTTTGTAAATAAATCAAAACTTACATTTTTTAGAAGTACAGTACGCTTGGTATTTCTACAGTGATGACGAGCTTCTTCTCCGTTTCTCCGCATTGATTTAACAGTGACGTCAGCTGAAGTTCAAAAAGGTCTCTAAAAGGTCAGGATAAGTTCAGATGACGTCATCGAACCTTGGCGTGACCTTATCAAACGAGTCTCTCTTAAAAAAAAAAAAAACGAGTCTCTCTTGAAGTTTCTCTTGCATTAGGCGGCGTTCGTTGTGATGTAGTCCTAATTTAGAGCGTTTTACTATTTTTCGCACCTGTTGCACTATAGCTTTTGAAGATAGCCACACTTTGAAGGTCTGGCCCCACTCACCTGAGCACCCAAATCCCGTTTTAAGTAGCCTACTGCTGTGACAATATATCCAACCATTTGAAAGCGTTTGGATGGGACCTGACATTAACAGGGCAGCTATAGCCTACTCGAATTTTATTATTATTTGAGCAAAAGGGGAATTCCATTTTTTGGAAAAGTTTTAGCGGTTTCAGTTTTTAAAAGTCTATGGTTCTAATTGTTTGATGCTTGAAAGGGTTTTCATACAAAACTTTACATCAGTAGCCTATTATTGGATGTGTAATACATACAGGCATTTCGTTCTTGTTTTGTGAATATCCAGCAAATAAAGAGGCTAGAAAGTCCTTATATGTCATGAAACTAGAAGTACAAATCAGTTGTAAATGTTTAGTAATATTGATCTACATTGTGTGGTTATATGAGAGAGTATATATTAATAAAAAGAGTTTCAATATAAGCGTTTCATGCACTCAGCGAAGAGACTTGTAATGAGCTTTAGTTACGCGTGTATTCTGTGTATTATATTGCGCAACTGTAGTGAGCACGCATCCAAGTCTTGCGCACATCATTACACTTGTGAGCATCCATGTAGTGACAAAAATAGCTGAAGTTATTCGATTAAATGTTATAAAATGATAATGATTATTTATGAAACATTGCATTCCCCACGCCACCGATTTTCAGAAGTTATGTCATTTGAAAATGCCCGATTAAATCTCCCACCATCATGTGGAAAAATTGTGAATTGCGCACTGTTCAGAATGCCGTTTTATAAATTGTTAAAAACACATTGATACATTTTTTTATAATACACTGTTGAGGACCACCCACCCCCTCCCCTCTGTTTTTCTCAAGTACAAATTATTAATTACTACTTCAATCTGAAAGTAATACAAAATTACTTAATGTTCATTTTGTTAAATCAACAAACTGTTTAATATTCAAAACAAATGAAGAAGGATATATAAATATATTCGCGTGTCTGTGTGTGTGTAAACATGTATGTTTATGTGAGTGTGTACAAATAATATATTAAATAATGAACATTTTAAACAAATAAATAAATACAAAATGTAGCCTAACAAATAAAAGAGCCTAAAACCAAGCAAACATAATATTCAGCCATTTAATAAAATTAAATCCTACGGCTTTTCTTCCACCATTTTCTTTAGCCTTTCTTCTGAATTTTTAAGCTCAGTTATTAGCAGTTGTACTTTTAAATGATCTAATTCAGGGTGCAAGACAAGTAATGCAACAATCCAAACAATATTACGTCAATTATTCATTCATATTATTGAAGGAATGTGTTATTCGTTATTATTATTAAATGTCATAATGTTTTATTTCAAACGCTACCACTGAGCGAACAGTTTACTGTTGTCAATCGCTTCTCTGGGATTGATTGGCTGCTGTCTCTTTTGCACACTAATGATTGGCGGATGCCAGCAGCAGGTTCCGCCTACTCGTTTCCTTTCCCTTCCGCTGATGTTTCACATAATATCCACTTACTGGAGGTACCGGTAAACGCTTGAAAGTATACTATACGTAAAACGAATATTAATGTTCATCATTAATATAAAATGTTGCATGTATTGCATGTCCATACATGTACAAATTGTCCGTGTATTCTTCATTAGGATTGACACATGATGTGTTAATAGCGAAACGCACTGTATAAGACACATGATCGCGCACACACCCACACACACATTAAATATTGTGATTTTTGACAGACATGCAGAGGCAGGCAGCCATCAATCCTTGTTCCTCAAGCCAGGATGAAGACATTTTTTTACTGTGAGCGCATGTTTGCATGATGTTAATTTGCTTGTGTTAGGAATGACAGCACAATCACATTATATTTGCATTTCAGCATTCAATACAACCTTATATTACAAGACACACTTACACAAGGAAAAAAGATTTTAATGGTGATCTTTTGCTTTTTTGTTAGCCTCAACAGCCTGACCCTCCTGCTTCAGTTCCTAATGAGGACAGAGATTATCCTGTGAGTAGATGTTGGTTGTTGTCAAATATAATGTTATTGAATTATAAAATGACATTATTTTAATTACATTTACTTGCATTCCTTGCCACTGCCTTTGCTCACTGGTAGATTTAACATAAGTAAATATAAGCTGAAAAGCTGCTTTGGAAACAAATGCATTGTGAAAAGCAATATTTAAATTGAAATCAAACTATATGCTGTTTGAAGTTTTCATTTTCTATTAACTGGACTTACATTTACATTTATTCATTTGGCTGATGCTTTTATCCAAAGCGACTTACAAAAGAGGAATACATTATAAGCTTAATCATTTTAAGGAGGCAGTGGTACGAAAAGTGCCGTATTACAAAGTTTCACTTGGATCAGAATAGTAATATTCAAGACAGATTAAAGTGCAACAATATTTATTATTGTAGTGACTGGATAAGTGCTCATGAAAAAGATGTGTTTTTGAAGACAGAAAGCGAGTCAGCTTAAAAGATGTAGCTGTGAAGGTCATTCCATCAAAGTGGAACGATGAAGCCGAAAGTCCGGGACAGGGTTTTGGTGCCTCTTTTGTTGGTACAACAAGGCGACATTCTTTAGCCGACCGCAGATGGGAACGTAGCCTTGAATTTGATATGTGCATCAACTGGCTGCCAGTGAAGAGAGACAAGGAGTGGTGTAACATGCGCTCTCTTTTGTTCATTAAAGACCAGATGTGCTGCTGCATTCTGGATCATTTGCATGGGTATAATTGTGCATGCAGGGAGGCCTGTAATGAGAGTGTTACAGTAGTCCAGTCTAGTTATGACAAGTGACTGAACAAGAAGTTGTGTGGCAAGTTCAGAGAGGAAGGGTTTAATCTTACTGGTATTGTAGAGTGTATGTCTTTGAGGTGTGGTCTGTGAAATTTAGTTTCTGATATCTGACCATTTTGGAAGTCGTTACTGTAGTTGAACCCAGCTGCATGGTGATGTTGTGTTCAACAGCAGGGTTGGCTGTAAGGACAAGGAGTTCGGTCTTGGCTGGGTTAAGTTGCAGGTGGTGTTTCTTCATCCAGGCAGAGATGTCTGCCAAACGGGCAGAGATTTGAGCAGCCACTGTGGTATCGTCGGGCTGGAAAGACAAGTAGAGTTAGCGTGTCAACAGCGTAGCAGTGGTAGGAGAAACCATGTGCCTGAATGATAGGTCCCAGTGATATTGTGTATATAGAGAAGAGGAGTGGCCCATGCACTGAGCCATGAGGTACCCCAGTAAGTAGCTGATGTGGCTTGGACACCTCACCTCTCCAGGCTACCTTGAAAGACCAACCGGAGGGATAGGAATTGGACCAGTCAAGCTCAGTTTCTGCAATGCCCAGAGACAAGAGGATGGAGAGTAGGATCTGATGGTTTTAATGCGTCAAAGGCTGCAGAAAGGTCCAGCAGAATCAGAATGGATGATCTGGATCCAGCTTTCGCCTGTGTCAGCGACTCAGTGACAGACAGCAGGGCAGGCTCGGTGGAGTGTCCACTTTGAAGCCTGACTGATTGTCATCCAGCAGCTTGTTCTGTGAGAGATAGGCAGAGAATTGATTGAAAACTGCCCTTTCAAGTGCCATGAAAGGGACAAGAGAGACTGATCTGTAGTGTTCTACTTGTGTGGGGTTAAGTGCAGGTTTTTTCAGTAGCGGGATTACTCGAGCCTGCTTATATGTAGTGGGAAAAGTGTCTATAAGTCGAGATGTGTTAATTATGTGTGTGCAGGTAGGATGGACGGAGAGATGGCCTAGAGAAGGTGGCAAGGAATGGGGTCAAGGGAACCGGTGATTGGGTGGTTGGAGAGGAGGAGTTTAGAGACATCAACGTCAGTCAGAGGAGAGACCATAGAAACAGAAGAGCTGTAAAATAAATTTTGTGTGGGGAAGAGAAGTAGAGACAGCAGTGGAAAAGCACGAGGGTGAAAGAGAACGGAGTTTACGGTGAAAGGAAACCAAATGCTGAGTCTGTTTTAATATAAATGGGAGAGTCATGTTTTGAATAGAACAAAGTAGCGATCAGAGACCTGTAAAGGCGTAACAAGAATATTTGAGTAGGTACAGTTACATGTAAAAATGATCTGTGAGTTGATGTAGTGCTTAGTCTTTCCGAGTCAAGCGAGGCCAGAAGACCATGAAGTTCAGTGGCCTGTGGCTTGTCTTGGTGTATGTTGAAATCTCCAAGAACCACAAGTGGCCTATCATACACTTGAGGACAGCAGGACATCCAACTCTTCAAGAAAGTTTGCCATCTGACATAGAGGGTAATAGATGACAACAACGTATATTTTTGGGGTTGCATTGTAATAATAGCTTGGAATTCAAAATAATTATTATTACATAGAGAAGAAGAGTGTGGTGAAAATGTCCAGTTGTTTGGAATGAGTAAACCTGTTCCCCAACCCCTACTGTTGTGTCAAGGGGGTGTGAGAGAAGGAGAAGTTGTTTGAGAGAGCAGAGGTTGCTGTATCCTCTGGACATATCCATGTTTCTGTCAGTGCAAGGATCCTGAGGGTTGACTGTGTGATGAAGGGTGGAATGAAGTCAGCTTTGCTCACAGATGACTGGCAGTTCCAGAGTCACACTGAGAAAGAGAGTGGAGCAGGCTTCTTTTTTTTTGCACATTTGCATAACTTATACATGCAATAGAGAATAACCAGTATATTTATCACTTTAATTATTTGCCATTCAAACACAATCAATGCCATTGATTCAAATTTTGCGTCTGTCGTTTCTGTATGAACATCAGCTTTTGGAATTGTATCACTCTGCCTCTGAAGAGCAGGAAGAGGAGCAGTTCAATTTGGAAGACACTCCTCTAGAATTCCAGCAGTTTCAGTAATGTAAGTACATATTTAGAAGTTCAATATTAAGAGTATACAGTTTGACTACATCATTCATTTTACTGTCATTCATGTATCACTCATTATTATTGAAAAAGTTTATTCCACAACAAATCAAATTTTCTTTCATTTTCCCTTCTCTGTTTTTTCAGTTCGGTGAGGAAATCAGATTGAGGGACAGGCCAACACTACGCCAGTTGCCCATATTCTGTCCAGAGTGTGATGTAAGTCCATGTGTGCATGATGTTGTCTTCTTTATGATGTTGACTTTTAAGTCATTCATCAGATATATTTATTCAGATACAACACCTCACAGGGAATACGCGTGTTGTTCTTTTTTTTATCTTGCAATCCTGTAGACGATTCTATTTCCCTTCAGTCCCGATGAGGATCGACAGGATACTCGTCCTGCTTCATCTGTGAGTACATACTCTGGGGAGCGATACCATACCAAGTTAGGTGTTGGAGGGGCGGCTGACGCTATCTCCTGGCTCGCATGTCACGTCTCTGCTCTACTTAATCCGATAAGGAATTGAAGTATAGACATTGCAGGGGCAGTAGGCATAGTTTGATTTCTAACAGAGTAAAGGGATGGAATATAGGGTAGCTCAGCTCATTAATGGTGTGGGTTGGGGAGTGATCCCTGGTGAAATGGCTTGTCTGAAGGCACTGACAGAGGTATACAGGCAGTAGTGCCCAACAGGTTTAAACATCACCCTGTGCATTTGAATGTATGAGTGATATTAATATGATGAGTGATGAATGGCTGAAGAATAACATTACTTTTACAGTCATTCCTTTAAAACAGTGTTTTAACACATATAACAGACCATGTAGTAAAGTGAGAAGAACATGTTTACAAGTTACTGAATATACTGTTTGATGAAGGCTATACTACATCATTCCTTGAATCCTTTCATTGTCATTCGTGTACCAATCACTGTGACACTGTCAATGATTTATTTTTTATATTTTATGTTTTCGAATACTTCATTAGCAGGAGGCCTCAGCTGCAGGAAATAGACCAGGCATCGGTCATTGGAGCTTTTCCAGTGTGAGTTCATGTCTTTGATGTTAACATGCTGTGTGTGACAAATGAGCAAACAAAATGTTTTGCCCCCACTGATATGTCATATAAGTTTTATTCAGATACAACACAATACAGGGAATACATGTGTTTTGATCGTTTTTGTGTCTTGCAATCCTGTAGACTGTTTTATTTCCCCACACCCCAATGAGGAACAAGAGGACACTCATCCTGCTTCAACTGTGAGTACATATTGTACCACTATTTTTTATTATTACTATTGTACTCCCTCGTGGTGGCGCAGTGACTCAATCTGGGAGGCGGAGGACGAACCTCATTTGCCACCGTGTCTGAGATTGTCAACCCACGCAACTTATCACGTGGCTTGTTGGGAACGCTACCGCGGAGACATAGCGTGTGTGAAGGCTTCACGCTATTCTCCGCCACATCCACGCACAACTCACCACACGCCATCCCCAGAGCGTAACCACATTATAGCGACCGTGAGGAGGTTACCCTTTTAGACCCTTTACCCTCTGTAGCAACCGGGCCAACCTGGTTGCTTATGAGACCTGGCTCGAGTCACTCAGCACACACTGGATTCGAACCTGTGACTCCAAGGGAGGTAGTCAGCATCTGTACTCGCTGAGATACCCAGGCCCCCCATACTGTACTACTATTAATGCATGAGTGATATTACTAAGATGAGTGATGAATAGCAAATTTTGATTTGTTTTGTGCTTTACACAAGACACTTTATTTCAAAGTAGCTTTACAGAAAATTAAGCTGTCATTTTTAAATCTATTCTTTAAAACAGGCTTTTATTGACTGAATTTACAACACAATAACATGTTTTAAAAAGTATTTCAAAGCA
>NW_026266240.1:12500-43531 GCF_025860055.1 Xyrauchen texanus
TTTGCACACACAATCGGGGTCTTCCCACGAGAAACATATTACACTTTTGTGTGCCCAGCCCCATGGGAACCCGTTTTATTACAGTCAAAATATGCTTAATATAGGCGGCATGCTTAATATGGAGTGGTGGTGGCGTAGTGGACTAAAGCACATCACTTGTAATCAGAAGGTCACTGGTCCGATCCCCATAGCCACCACCATTGTGTCCTTGAGCAAGACACTTAATCCAAGTTGCTCGGGGAATTGTCCCTGTAAAATCTGGTTGTGGTTCGAAAAATCACAAATCCGATCATTTACTCGGTTTATGCCCTTTACAGTATATAACTCGTATATGCAACTTAAATGTCTGCCCTTAGCCACTGCCTGGTAATATTTCAGATTTCACTCACCAGTTCAGCACGTTCAGCGTCCTTTCACAGCGTGTTTATAGTAAAAGTTTGGTTTGCCTTAATGTGTGTCCAAAGATAAGATCCATGTATCATCTTTATTACCCTCTTTGGTCTTTACAGGTAGATATCGATAAAAAAAAAGAAAGATAAAATTAGATTTTAAATTAGAAACTTCTAGATAAAATTAGTATACATTTACTATAGTAATTAATACTCTGACACTAATTTGGGCAAAGCGCACTAATGACTTCTTTAAGACTTGAAGCTAAAAGTTGACGATTTGTAAATTGACTTGGACTTGACTTGGGACTTGACTGCCTTGACTTGGGACTTGACTGCCTTGACTTGGGACTTGACTGCCTTGACTTGGGACTTCACTCGGACTTTAATGCAATGACTTGAGACTTACTTGTGACTTGGAAAACAATGACTTGGTCCCACCTCTGCAAGTTGGACACGTGGAGAGTTGCAATGTCAAGTCACTTTTTCTGGTTGACTGTAACTTCTATATTATGTCTTTGACGGGCATAAAAAACAAAAAATCATTGAAAAGTCAAAAAATGCTTTCATTGTTCAACCTTATATTATTTTTATTATTTATTATTATTTTTTGGCTATTCATGTTCTGCAATTTTGGACACAATTTAATGTAAGACCTTGGCATGATTATTAATAAAAAAATAAAATAAATAAAAAAAAAAAAAAAAAAGTTATCTTTAAGGAAATCTGAATTGATGTGTTGTTATTGTAATCGATGACTCAGCGAGTGAACCGCGAATGGGCTTTATTGGATTTCGCAGATTTCATTTCAAAGGGCAAAACGCCCCTAACAAGTGTGTCATCTCATTATCGTGGCAAGATTCGATGCCGTTTTTATTCTTAAAAGTTTTTCAAGTCCTTCGGTTATTTTCTGATGCATTTGTTTTTGGAACAATTTCTTTAATAGGCTATATTTACTGGACTCAAGTCTGCTCTGCTCGCAACACAATAATCTCCTCCTCACAAGCATGCCCCGATAAGTTTCATGAAATGATAATAATAATAAAGGATTGAGTTTATCCCACCCAACAATTCCTACAAAAACATTTCAGCGTTCTTGTGAAAAATGCGTTCATTACCACGTCTCCATTACAGTCGTATTCATGCAAATCTTAAAGGCGTGCATGTGACATTTTTAAACCACTCACAACCTACGTGCAAAAGACTCTTCTACCTTTTCAGCGCTACATTTCCATTGCTCTCTTCTTCTGTTCATCTCTCCTCGTCACATGAATGCAGACGGAATTCTGAATTCGATGACACCAAGCTTGGCAAAATCGGACCGACCGTCCTAAAGATTTATCTGTGAAACAATCCAGCCAATCAGATTCGATATGCAAATGAGGGTGGACATAATGAGGGTGGAAGTCGTTTTTACCTCTATACCTACAGACTTTTTAACCCCAGAGGGCTAGGGGTTAGGGTCAACTAGTGATTTAACCCCAACTAACCCCAGCGGACTGGGGCTAACCCTAGTGGACTGATGGAGAATTACACTTTACTACTTACAAATTTAAACCTATGCAATATTTGAAGCAGTTTATTTTCAAAACATTTTGTTTTCTACAAAATATCCTTCTGTTATTTGTTTTTCATTTATTTCATTTTTGGAAACATATCTTTGATCAAATTAACTGGACTCAAAAATACTCCTCACATACAAGTAAAAGAAATATTGTGAAATAATAATAATAATGATAAAAAAGTTTAAACATTATTTAAAAGCTTTATTAGTTAGTTAGTTAATTAGTTACATAGAGACACACAAAACCAGACACAGACAGACAGACAGACAGACTGATAGATAGACAGAGAGACAGACAGACAGATAGTCAAGTCAATTTTATTCAGTATAGCGCCTTTCACAACACACATCGTTTCAAAGCAGCTTTACAGAAGATCAGCATTAACAGACGATAAAACTGTAATGTCGATGAATCATCATTGTGCAATTAGATAAAATACGATTCTTAATCGTGTTTAAAAATAATTAAATAATAATTGTATTAATAACCCCAGTGAGCAAGCTGTAGGCTGACTGTGGCAAGGAACACAAAACTCCATAAGATGTGGATTAATGGAGAAAAATAACCTTGGGAGAAACCAGACTTACTGTGGGGGCCAGTTCCCTCTGGCTAACATCATGAATATAATGTAAATATTACTTGTGTATAGTTAAAATCATGGTTTAAAATTATTAAACTAAGTAAGGGTTAAGGGTCATTGTTTAAACATTGATTGTGTTTGAACTGTAAGATTAATGACCACAGGCTTTGAAGTCCATCTAGATTAATTGCAGAAGTTCACATAGATGCAATTGTCCTTGTTAATTGGCTGATGAAGGCTTTTGTTGGCAATAGCTAGTCTATGCATTCCATTTCAAGATCGTAGTCCATCAATAGACCGAGGTGATGCAGGTTGGAGTTGGTATCAGTTCATCCTCTGAAGTCCATCATAATAGACCGAAGTGATGTTTGGCTGGCACCGGCTGCATTTAGTCATCATCATTCAGCGACATGAAGCAGTGGAGTCCAACACGAAGCAGGAATGGTGCTGGATCCAGCCGAGTTCTGGTGACCTCAGGATAGGAGTCCCGAGGTTGAGACAAGGAAACAAATAAAAAGATGTAAGCATAGATGCCATAAAATGTATTGCAGAGTTAGAGATCATGATCACTGTTTCTGGTTCCGGGAGACCCAACTAAAGCAGCCTAATTGTGGGTTGGAGGATAAATTAGGTGTATGTCTGGCTAAATAGATGAGTCGTTAGTCTAGACTTAAACTGAGAGGGTGTGTCTGCATCTCGAACAGTGTTTGGGAGACTATTCCATAGTTTAGGAGCCAAATATGAAAAGGATCTACCTCCTTTTGTGGATTTTGATATTCTAGGAACTATTAACAGGCCAGAATTTTGCGATCGTAATGAACGTGATGGAATATAGCGTGACAGAAGATCATTTAAGTACTCGTGGAGCTAGACCATTCAAAGCTTTGTATGTAGTTAACAGAATTTTAAAATGCTGATGCATTTTGAACCAATTGAAGTTTATTTATTGATCTTGCTGGACATCCTCCCAGTAATGCATTACAATAATCTAGTCTTTAGGTCATGAGCGCATGAATTAGTTTTTCGGCATCAGCAACAGAGAGCATATGCCTTCATTTAGCACTATTTCTGAGGCGGAAGAATGCTGTGCTACAAACATCTGTAATTTGATTTTCAAAGGACAGATTGTATCAAACATAACACCTAAGTTTTTCACTGTTGAAGATGATGTAACAGAACATCCATCTAGAGTCAAATTATATTTTAGCGGCTTATTTTTAGAGGTTTTTGGTCCAATAATTAGAACCTCTGTTTTGTCAGAATTGAGTAGAAGGAAATTTCTGGCCATCCAATCTTTTATTTAATTGATACACTCTGCTAATTTTGAGAATTGTGAAATCTCATCAAGTTTTGAAGAAATATAAAGTTGTGTATCGTCAGCATAGCAGTGGAAACATATTCCACGATTCCTGATAATATCTCCCAGGGGAAGCATATACATGGAGAAAAGCAGAAGCCCTAAAACTGATCCCTGTGGCACTCCATATTTAACTTTTGTTTGGTTTGACGATTCCTCATTTACATAGACAAAGTGGTAGTGGTCTGCTAAATATGACCTAAACCATGCTAATGCAACTCCACAAATTCCAACATAATTCTCCAGCCTATTCAAGAGAATGTCGTGATCTATCGTGGTCGAATGCAGCACTTAGATCTAAAACTACTAGAAGAGAAATGCAGCCGCGATCAGATGATAGATAGAAAGATAGATAGATAGATAGATAGATAGATAGATAGAAAGACAGATATATAGATAGACAGACATATAGACAGACAGACAGAGATAGATAGAAAAGACAGATAGACAGACAGACAGATAGATAGATAAGACAGACAGACACAAAGACAGACTGACAGACAGATAGATAAGACAGATAGATAGAAAGAAAAGACAGACATATAGATAGACATATAGATAAACAGAAAGATAGACAGATAGATAGATAGATAGATAGATAGATAGATAGATAGATAGATAGATAGATAGATAGACAGATAGACAGATAGACAGATAGATAGGATACATACATACATACATACATACATACATACATAGACAGACAGATAGACAGACAGACAGATAGATAGACAAAGAGACAGACAGTGAATAGATAGATAGACAGAGAGTGGAGAGAGACAAAAAGTGGTGTAACATGTGCTCTCTTAGGTTCATTAAAGACCAGAAGTGCTGCTGCATTCTGGATCATTTGGAGAGGTCTAATAGCACATGCAGGAAGGCCTGCAATGAGAGCGTTACAGTAGTCCAGTCTAGTTATGACAAGGCGACTGAACGAGCAGTTGTGTGGCATGTACAGAGAGGAAGGATCTTATCTTCCTGATATTGTCGAGTGTAAATCTACATGATCTTGCAGTCTTTGAAATGTGGTCAGTGAAATTTAGCTCATCATCAATGGTTACCCCTAGATTTCTGACCGTTTTGGAAGGTGAAACTGTAGTTGGACCCAGCTGCACGGTGATGTTGTGTTCAACAGCAGGGTTGGCTGGAAAGACAAGGAGTTCGGTCTTGGCTGAGTTGAGTTGAATGTGGTGTTCCTTCATCCAGGCTGAGATGTCTGCCAGACAGGCAGCGATTCGAGCAGTCACTGTGGTGTCGTTGGGCTGGAAAGACAAGTAGAGTTGCGTGTAATCAGCATAGCTGATAGATAGATAGATAGATAGATAGATAGATAGATAGATAGATAGATAGATAGATAGATAGATAGATAGATAGATAGATAGATAGATAGATAGACAGACAGACAAAGAGACAGACAGACAGACAGACAGACAGATAGATAGATAGATAAGACAGATAGATAGAAAGAAAAGACAGACATATAGATAGACAGACAGACAGACAGACAGACAGACAGACAGATAGATAGATAGATAAGACAGATAGATAGAAAGAAAAGACAGACATATAGATAGACAGACAGACAGACAGACAGACAGACAGATAGATAGAATACATACATAGACAGACAGATAGACAAACAGACAGAGATAGATAGAAAAGACAGATAGACAGACAGACAGACAGACAGACAGACAGACAGACAGATAGATAGGACAGATAGATAGAAAGAAAAGACAGACATATAGATAGACAGACAGACATATAGACAGACAGACAGACAGACAGATAGATAGACAGACAGACAGACATATAGATAGACAGACAGACAGACAAGAAAAGAAAAGACAGACATATAGATAGACAGACAGACAGACAGACAGACAGACAGACAGACAGACAGATAGATAAGACAGATAGATAGAAAGAAAAGACAGACATATAGATAGACAGACAGACATATAGACAGACAGACAGACAGACAGACAGACAGACAGACAGACAGACAGATAGAATACATCTCAGTGATCAGAACTACACTAGATGGGACAGACATCCAACAGAAGCCCTACACACAGAATTCTGCAAATTAATTTTGAAATTACAAAGGAAAACACCCAATAATGCATGCAGGGCAGAATTAGGACGATTCCCATTGATCATTAACATACAAAAAAGATCTCTAAATTTTTGGATGCATTTAAAATCAAGTCCCACAGAGTCGCTTCATTATAAAGCGCTACAAACCCAAGAACTGAACCCTGAAAACAGTCCCTCAGTCAGCTGGTTCTGAGACTCACTAACCCGGTTAACAGTACTAACAGTAACCAGCCTCAGACCAGCACTGCTTTACAACCAAACATCAGAATAAATCAGATCATCAAACAATCTCAAATCACCTATCTGGAACATTGGGATCAAGAAACTAAAACACAAAGCAAATTACAATTCTATCGGACTCTAAAATCAAAGTATGAATTGGAAGAGTATCTCCTGACTGTCAGAGATACAAAGCAGAGACAGATCCTGAGCAAGTACAGGCTCAGTGAGCACAGTCTCGCCATCGAGAGAGGCAGACACAGAAAAACATGGTTACCCAGAGAAGAAAGGGTGTGTGCTCACTGTACGACAGGTGAGGTTGAGACAGAGGTGCACTTTCTCCTTCACTGCCCAAAATTTAAAAATACAAGGGACATTTATATGGATAAATTAACACACAGCATAGACACATTTATAACAATGACAGAACAAGAACAAATTAATATAATACTTGGAGAGGGACACACAGCAGCACTGGCTGCAAGATACGTTTTAACGTGTCACAGTCTGAGAGACAGTGGGTGAATCTGTGTTATGTGTTTTACCCCGTGTGTCACCCCAATGTTCCCCACAGTGACCCTCAGTGTATGTGTGTATATTCATTTATGTGTCAGTATATGTCAGTTCTCTTCAGTTATTTAAACACTGTGGTCTTCAGCAGTTCTGAACCTGTTCTGTATTTATTTTTATATGTGTTAAATTTGTTAAACTAAATGTATAGATTAAGATGTAGTTCTGCTTTGGCAATATTGTATTGTTTACATTCATGCCAATAAAGCCCCTTTGAATTGAATTGAATTGAATTGATAGATAGATAAGACAGATAGATAGAAAGAAAAGACAGACATATAGATAGACAGACAGACAGACAGACAGACAGACAGATAGATAGATAGATAAGACAGATAGATAGAAAGAAAAGACAGACATATAGACAGACAGACAGACAGACAGACAGACAGACAGATAGATAGAAAGAAAAGACAGACATATAGATAGACAGACAGACAGACAGACAGACAGATAGATAGATAGATAAGACAGATAGATAGAAAGAAAAGACAGACATATAGACAGACAGACAGACAGACAGACAGACAGACAGACAGACAGACAGACAGACAGATAGATAGATAGATAAGACAGATAGATAGAAAGAAAAGACAGACATATAGATAGACAGACAGACAGACATATAGACAGACAGACAGACAGACAGACAGACAGACAGATAGATAGAATACATACATAGACAGACAGATAGACAAACAGACAGAGATAGATAGAAAAGACAGATAGACAGACAGACAGATAGATAGATAAGACAGACAGACACAAAGACAGACTGACAGACAGATAGATAGAAAGAAAAGACAGACATATAGATAGACATATAGATAGACATATAGATAGACAGAAAGATAGACAGATAGATAGATAGATAGATAGATAGATAGATAGATAGATAGATAGATAGATAGATAGATAGATAGATAGATAGGATACATACATACATACATAGACAGACAGATAGACAGACAGACAGATAGATAGACAAAGAGACAGACAGTGAATAGATAGATAGACAGAGAGTGGAGAGAGACAAAAGTGGTGTAACATGTGCTCTCTTAGGTTCATTAAAGACCAGAAGTGCTGCTGCATTCTGGATCATTTGGAGAGGTCTAATAGCACATGCAGGAAGGCCTGCAATGAGAGCGTTACAGTAGTCCAGTCTAGTTATGACAAGGCGACTGAACGAGCAGTTGTGTGGCATGTACAGAGAGGAAGGATCTTATCTTCCTGATATTGTCGAGTGTAAATCTACATGATCTTGCAGTCTTTGAAATGTGGTCAGTGAAATTTAGCTCATCATCAATGGTTACCCCTAGATTTCTGACCGTTTTGGAAGGTGAAACTGTAGTTGGACCCAGCTGCACGGTGATGTTGTGTTCAACAGCAGGGTTGGCTGGAAAGACAAGGAGTTCGGTCTTGGCTGAGTTGAGTTGAATGTGGTGTTCCTTCATCCAGGCTGAGATGTCTGCCAGACAGGCAGCGATTCGAGCAGTCACTGTGGTGTCGTTGGGCTGGAAAGACAAGTAGAGTTGCGTGTCATCAGCATAGCTGATAGATAGATAGATAGATAGATAGATAGATAGATAGATAGATAGATAGATAGATAGATAGATAGATAGATAGATAGATAGATAGATAGATAGATAGATAGATAGATAGATAGACAGACAGACAAAGAGACAGACAGATAGATAGATAGATAGACAGACAAAGAGACAGACAGACAGACAGACAGATAGATAGATAGATAGATAGACAGACAAAGAGACAGACAGACAGACAGACAGACAGACAGACAGACAGACAGATAGACAGACAAAGAGACAGACAGACAAAGAGACAGACAGACAGACAGACAGACAGACAGATAGGTAGATAGACAGACAAAGAGACAGACAGACAGACAGACAGACAGACAGACAGACAGATAGATAGATAGACAGACAAAGAGACAGACAGACAGACAGACAGACAGACAGACAGACAGACAGATATATAGATAGATAGATAGATAGATAGATAGATAGATAGATAGATAGATAGATAGATAGATAGATAGATAGATAGATAGATAGATAGATAGATAGATAGATAGATAGATAAGACAGACAAAGAGACAGACAGACAGACAGAGATATTTAGGTAGATAGAAAGATAGATTTACGACTTGCAGATACAAATATATACACACATATACACATAGTGAATTTATTTTGATTAGTTATTTTTATATTTGTTAAACTAAATGTAATTATAGATTAAGGTGTAGTTCTTTTTACACAGCCTCTGCTTTGGCAATACTGTATCGTTTATATTCATGCCAATAAAGACCCTTTGAATTGAATTGAATAGTGGACATATTGAAAACTGCACTGTGCAAAACTGCTAAAAAGTGGATATTTTAACAGAGAATCACAGACAGTTTCAATGCTGAACCTTTAGGGGCGTCCACGTGTTTTTAAACATGCAGATTTTATAAATATCTATATGGCCAGTTAAATGGACAGCCTTTGCGGTCTCTCATCCGTGTCTAGAAAAGCACTTCATAAATTAAATGAATTATTACTATTATTAATGTTATTATTAGTAGTATTATAGTTTTCTTGTTATTATCCTTATAAGTCCATCAATACAATTTTCTCGTGTTATTGTATAATTCCACCTGAATTATTCACTTTAATACTGTGCTTGCAAAATTTAGAATGACATTAAAAATCATTTCTGCAACAGTACATCTCAGATGTAAAAAACTCTTTATCATTTGTGAGCACTTTTCCATAGACTCACATTGTATACCAGTGGGGAAAACAATAAACGGCCAAGGAGTACGTTTTAGGCCGCTGTGTTGGCTACTGAACGAGCGATCGTTCCCAAACTTTGCACACACAATCGGGGTCTTTCCACGAGAAACATATTACACTTTTGTGTGCCCAGGCCCATGGGAACCCGTTTTATTACAGTAATAATATGCTTAATATAGTCTGATTCTATTAAGCCTCTGTTAAATGATTACATTTAAGGCCGGCGTTGGCTACTGAACGAGCGATCATTCCCAAACTTTGCACACACAATCGGGGTCTTCCCACGAGAAACATATTACACTTTTGTGTGCCCAGCCCCATGGGAACCCGTTTTATTACAGTCAAAATATGCTTAATATAGGCGGCATGCTTAATATGGAGTGGTGGTGGCGTAGTGGACTAAAGCACATCACTTGTAATCAGAAGGTCACTGGTCCGATCCCCATAGCCACCACCATTGTGTCCTTGAGCAAGACACTTAATCCAAGTTGCTCGGGGAATTGTCCCTGTAAAATCTGGTTGTGGTTCGAAAAATCACAAATCCGATCATTTACTCGGTTTATGGCCCTTTACAGTATATAACTTCGTATATGCAACTTAAATGTCTGCCCTTAGCCACTGCCTGGTAATATTTCAGATTTCACTCACCAGTTCAGCACGTTCAGCGTCCTTTCACAGCGTGTTTATAGTAAAAGTTTGGTTTGCCTTAATGTGTGTCCAAAGATAAGATCCATGTATCATCTTTATTACCCTCTTTGGTCTTTACAGGTAGATATCGATAAAAAAAAAGAAAGATAAAATTAGATTTTAAATTAGAAACTTCTAGATAAAATTAGTATACATTTACTATAGTAATTAATACTCTGACACTAATTTGGGCAAAGCGCACTAATGACTTCTTTAAGACTTGAAGCTAAAAGTTGACGATTTGTAAATTGACTTGGACTTGACTTGGGACTTGACTGCCTTGACTTGGGACTTGACTGCCTTGACTTGGGACTTGACTGCCTTGACTTGGGACTTCACTCGGGACTTTAATGCAATGACTTGAGACTTACTTGTGACTTGGAAAACAATGACTTGGTCCCACCTCTGCAAGTTGGACACGTGGAGAGTTGCAATGTCAAGTCACTTTTTCTGGTTGACTGTAACTTCTATATTATGTCTTTGACGGGCATAAAAAACAAAAAATCATTGAAAAGTCAAAAAATGCTTTCATTGTTCAACCTTATATTATTTTTATTATTTATTATTATTTTTTGGCTATTCATGTTCTGCAATTTTGGACACAATTTAATGTAAGACCTTGGCATGATTATTAATAAAAAAATAAAATAAATAAAAAAAAAAAAAAAGTTATCTTTAAGGAAATCTGAATTGATGTGTTGTTATTGTAATCGATGACTCAGCTGAGTGAACCGCGAATGGGCTTTATTGGATTTACGCAGATTTCATTTCAAAGGGCAAAACGCCCCTAACAAGTGTGTCATCTCATTATCGTGGCAAGATTCGATGCCGTTTTTATTCTTAAAAGTTTTTCAAGTCCTTCGGTTATTTTCTGATGCATTTGTTTTTGGAACAATTTCTTTAATAGGCTATATTTACTGGACTCAAGTCTGCTCTGCTCGCAACACAATAATCTCCTCCTCACAAGCATGCCCCGATAAGTTTCATGAAATGATAATAATAATAAAGGATTGAGTTTATCCCACCCAACAATTCCTACAAAAACATTTCAGCGTTCTTGTGAAAAATGCGTTCATTACCACGTCTCCATTACAGTCGTATTCATGCAAATCTTAAAGGCGTGCATGTGACATTTTTAAACCACTCACAACCTACGTGCAAAAGACTCTTCTACCTTTTCAGCGCTACATTTCCATTGCTCTCTTCTTCTGTTCATCTCTCCTCGTCACATGAATGCAGACGGAATTCTGAATTCGATGAAACCAAGCTTGGCAAAATCGGACCGACCGTCCTAAAGATTTATCTGTGAAACAATCCAGCCAATCAGATTCGATATGCAAATGAGGGTGGACATAATGAGGGTGGAAGTCGTTTTTACCTCTATACCTAACCCTAACCCTAACCCTAACCCTAACCCTAACCCTAACCCTACCCTAACCCTAACCCTAACCCTAACCCTAACCCTACCTAACCCTAACCCTAACCCTAACCCTAACCACTTAACTCTGCCCTCATACCTAAACTCCTACCTAACCCTGTCCCCATACCTAACCCTAGCCACTTAACCCTGCCCCCATACCTAAACCTAACCATTTAGCCCTGCCCTCCTACCTAACCCTGCCCCCATACCTAACCCTAACCATTTCAGCCCGCCCTCTTTCCTAAACCCAACCATTTAGCTCTGCCCTTCTACCTAATCCTGCCCCTAACCCTAACCACTTAACTCTGCCCTCATACCTAAACTCCTACCTAACCCTGTCCCCATACCTAACCCTAGCCACTTAACCCTGCCCCCATACCTAAACCAACATTTAGCCCTGCCCTCCTACCTAACCCTGGGGGCAGGTAATAGGAGTCAGACCAAAAAGAAGGGGACATAATAATTTTTTCCCCTTCTTTATAGTCCTTGAGTAGGGATAGGGAGATGATGTGGAGGCAGTTGAGTATTGGGAATATTCTCCACATTGACGGTTAGAAGTTTTTTTGGAAACTAGGATGGAGGATTGTGGGTAGCAGGTAGTCACCACGGTGGTATGACTTAGGTTCTCATAATGGATGGTTGGATGAACCGTTGGTTTAGTTAGAAGTTTCTGCAGCCTCCGGTTGTCTTGGTAAAGATGATGTCTGTTTGGCTTGTGTAAACTTTTAGGGGTTATCTCTGGTAGAAGCTTGATGCTTTGGCATCCGCCAGTCATAGCCTTCGAGATGAGATCCTTCTCAGTCTCTTCTCGGGCAGCCTGTGGATACCTTGCGGTGTTAACGATCAGGTTGGCTGGGTTGAGAATTACGTGAGTAAACTGCCCCTTGTGTCCACTAGGACAAAGCACTTATGGGGGCAGCTTTTTTACTGGTGAATAGCACCACCATTGCAACAGTACACTTTTGCACAACACGGCATTACACCAACCTACTTTGTTTTTTCTGGTTTCGGTGTGTAGAGGGTGGGAGGGAGATATTTTTTAGGAGGAATTTCAATGGTATATGGAGGAATGTGTTTGGGGAGCGTATATTCAGCATAGGTTGGTACTCCGGGGTCTCCCAGAAAAGTCTGTCTTGATAAATGGATGTTGTAAGAAGGGAGGTGGGGGTGGTTGTATGTAGAAATAACTTTAGACAAGGGGATAAGCCAGACCCAAAAAAAACACATTGCGGTTCTGGAAGAGAGGGTAGTAATTGGACATTGTGACACACGCCTGGGACTGATCCCCTATGGCGGGCCTCCCCAGAGGAGGGTGTATAGTAAGAAGAGGCTGAAACACCTGAAGATTCTGGGGCTTGCTACTGATGAGGTGTCATTAATATTCCCCTTTAAAAAATACTTTCTGGGGGTAGCCTGAATGGGTTTTGGGATGATTTTTTTCCCTTGAAAAAGCCTGTTTTTATCGCTAGGGCTATCTGGGGGGTACAAATAGGCACAGATAGGAATTTCTCTTTAGAACAAGGAAGGGCGATAGAGGAAATCTAAAAGTTTTAACCTAATAAACTATAACAGTCTGAGGAGACTGTTATGGGGAGCCATTGTCCCTAACAACCCAACCCTAATGTAGGAAAAATCTAAAGAGTTAACCTAATAGCCAAAAGTCTCCAGGCCATGTGGGGGGTACAAATAGGCATGAGACAGGAATTTCTCTTTAGAACAAGGAAGGCGATAGAAGAAATCTAAAGTTTTAACCTAATAAACTATAGCAGTCTGAGGAGACTGTTATGGGGAGCCATTGTCCCTAACAACCCAACCCTAATGTAGGAAAAATCTAAAGAGTTAACCTAATAGCCAAAAGTCTCCAGGCCATGTGGGGGTACAAATAGGCGCAGACAGGAATTTCTCTTTAGAACAAGGAAGGCGATAGAAGAAATCTAAAGTTTTAACCTAATAAACTATAGCAGTCTGAGGAGACTGTTATGGGGAGCCATTGTCCCTAACAACCCAACCCTAATGTAGGAAAAATCTAAAGAGTTAACCTAATAGCCAAAAGTCTCCAGGCCATGTGGGGGGTACAAATAGGCGCAGACAGGAATTTCTCTTTAGAACAAGGAAGGACGATAGAAGAAATCTAAAAATGTTAACCTAATAAACTATAACAGTCTGAGGAGACTGTTATGGGGAGCCATTGTCCCAACAACCCAACCCTAATGTAGGAAAAATCTAAAGAGTTAACCTAATAGCCAAAAGTCTCCAGGCCATGTGGGGGTACAAATAGGCGCAGACAGGAATTTCTCTTTAGAACAAGGAAGGACGATAGAGTTTTAACCTAATAAACTATAGCAGTCTGAGGAGACTGTTATGGGGGCCATTGTCCCTAAAAACCCTAACCCTAATGTAGGAAGAATCTAAAGAGTTAACCTAATAGCCAAAAGTCTCCAGGCCATGTGGGGGGTACAAATAGAGCATGAGACAGGAATTTCTCTTTAGAACAAGGAAGGACGATAGAAGAAATCTAAAAGTTTTAACCTAATAATCTATAGCAGTCTGGGGAGACTGTTGGGGAGCCATTGTCCCTAAAAACCCTAACCCTAATGTAGGAAGAATCTAAAGAGTGAACCTAATAGCCAAAAGTCTCCAGGCCATGTGGGGGTACAAATAGAGCAGACAGGAATTTCTCTTTAGAACAAGGAAGGATGATAGAAGGAATCTAAAAGTTTTAACCTAATAATCTATAGCAGTCTGGGGAGACTGTTGGGGAGCCATTGTCCCTAAAAACCCTAACCCTAATGTAGGAAGAATCTAAAGAGTTAACCTAATAGCCAAAAGTCTCCAGGCCATGTGGGGGTACAAATAGGCGCAGACAGGAATTTCTCTTTAGAACAAGGAAGGATGATAGAAGGAATCTAAAAGTTTTAACCTAATAATCTATAGCAGTCTGGGGAGACTGTTGGGAGGCCATTGTCCCTAAAAACCCTAACCCTAATGTAGGAAGAATCTAAAGAGTTAACCTAATAGCCAAAAGTCTCCAGGCCATGTGGGGGTACAAATAGGCAGCAGACAGGAATTTCTCTTTAGAACAAGGAAGGACGATAGAAGAAATCTAAAAGTTTTAACCTAATAAACTATAGCAGTCTGAGGAGACTGTTATGGGGAGCCATTGTCCCTAACAACCCAACCCTAATGTAGGAAAAATCTAAAGAGTTAACCTAATAGCCAAAAGTCTCCAGGCCATGTGGGGGGTACAAATAGAGCAGACAGGAATTTCTCTTTAGAACAAGGAAGGACGATAGAAGAAATCTAAAGTTTTAACCTAATAAACTATAGCAGTCTGAGGAGACTGTTATGGGGGGGGCATTGTCCCTAACAACCCAACCCTAATGTAGGAAAAATCTAAAGAGTTAACCTAATAGCCAAAAGTCTCCAGGCCATGTGGGGGGTACAAATAGGCGCAGACAGGAATTTCTCTTTAGAACAAGGAAGGACGATAGAAGAAATCTAAAAATGTTAACCTAATAAACTATAACAGTCTGAGGAGACTGTTATGGGGAGCCATTGTCCCTAACAACCCAACCCTAATGTAGGAAAAATCTAAAGAGTTAACCTAATAGCCAAAAGTCTCCAGGCCATGTGGGGGTACAAATAGGCGCAGACAGGAATTTCTCTTTAGAACAAGGAAGGACGATAGAGGAAATCTAAAAGTTTTAACCTAATAAACTATAGCAGTCTGAGGAGACTGTTATGGGGAGCCATTGTCCCTAACAACCCAACCCTAATGTAGGAAAAATCTAAAGAGTTAACCTAATAGCCAAAAGTCTCCAGGCCATGTGGGGGTACAAATAGGCGCAGACAGGAATTTCTCTTTAGAACAAGGAAGGACGATAGAAGAAATCTAAAAGTTTTAACCTAATAATCTATAGCAGTCTGGGGAGACTGTTGGGGAGCCATTGTCCCTAAAAACCCTAACCCTAATGTAGGAAGAATCTAAAGAGTGAACCTAATAGCCAAAAGTCTCCAGGCCATGTGGGGGTACAAATAGAGCGCAGACAGGAATTTCTCTTTAGAACAAGGAAGGACGATAGAAGAAATCTAAAAATGTTAACAGTCTGAGGAGACTGTTATGGGGGCCATTGTCCCAACAACCCAACCCTAATGTAGGAAAAATCTAAAGAGTTAACCTAATAGCCAAAAGTCTCCAGGCCATGTGGGGGTACAAATAGGCATAGACAGGAATTTCTCTTTAGAACAAGGAAGGACGATAGAGGAAATCTAAAAGTTTTAACCTAATAAACTATAGCAGTCTGAGGAGACTGTTATGGGGGCCATTGTCCCTAACAACCCAACCCTAATGTAGGAAAAATCTAAAGAGTTAACCTAATAGCCAAAAGTCTCCAGGCCATGTGGGGGTACAAACAGGCGCAGACAGGAATTTCTCTTTAGAACAAGGAAGGACGATAGAAGGAATCTAAAAAGTTTTACAAATAGGCATAGGACTGGAACTTGTTTGGAACAAAAATCAAAATAACGGAGATTCTTGAATCAAGATTTTCCTAAAACCCTAGTGGCCGAAAGTCTCAAGGCCATGTGGGGGCACAAACAGGCCTAGGTAGGGGATTCCCCTTTTTGTAATTTAGGCAAAGGTCGATCGGTCCACCAGAAACATGCCTGACCAGTGCTTTTCTACGAGTCCCCTAAGTAAACTATAGCAGTCTGGGGGGACTGTTATGGGGGGGGCCGTTGTCCCTAACAACCTAACCCTAACCCTACCTAACCCTAACCCTAACCCTAACCCTAACCCTAACCCCCAACCTAACCCTAACCACACTAACCCTGGGCTACTTAAACCCCCACAAGAACTCTATACTCTAACCCTAACCATAGGAACCCTAATTACATAAACCCTAAACATAGGAACCCTAATTATATAAACCCTAATTATATAAACCCTAATTGAAATAACCCTATAGGTTTACCCCAAACAAGATAAGGGCCAAAACAACACCCAACCTAACCCTAACCACACGAACCCTGGGCTAACTAAACACCCACAAGAACCCTATACTCTAACCCTAACCATAGGAACCCTAAGTATATAAACCCTAATTATGTAAACCCTAATTGGAATAAACCTACAGGTTTACCACAAACAAGATAAGGGCCAAAACAACACCCAACCTAACCCTAACCACACGAACCCTGGGCTACTAATACCCCCAAAGAACCCTAAACCTAACACGCAGGAACCCGGCAGCGCAAAGACATGATAATAAAAGCACTAATTAGAATAACCCTAGAGGAAAGTGAACTGTTCTTAAACCCTAATTAAGATGCGTTTGTTGGTCCTTCCAGGTATGATCTGGGTCTGGTGTGTGGTTTTCGGGAGAGAGATGGCCCGTGCACAACCATGTCTGGGGCCCGTTGGGCCTGAGACTTGGAGTTTTTTGCCCCTAACCCTAACCCTAACCCTAACCCTAACCCTAACCTAACCTAACCCTAACCAACCTAACCCTAACCCTAACCCTAACCCTAACCCTCCAACTTCCAGAACATATTGGGACAGACACAAATATTGAAGAACCACAGAGTTATAGCAGCATTTAGAAAAAACAAAAGTTTACAAGACTATCTAATTAGAGCCAAACTCCATCCTCTTCACAACACGAAACCAAAACATCAGGGACAATATTTCGAACAAAAAGGATTCGTACAAAACAAGTTTACAAAAGAGGTTTTCAGTACTTACCAATCAGGAACGGTACACTGTAAAAACTGCATTTACCTCATCACCTGCAAACAATGTGGAGCTCAATATGTGGGAGAGACGGGCAACACCATTCTGGTCAGAATGACACAACATAAATACAACATTCTGAGAGGAAGAGAAAATAACACTTACCTGGTCCAACATTTCCTTAAACACGGATGGGAATCCTTCCGGGTCACGGTCCTACAGGCCAACCCGCAGTGGTCCGTGCCCCAGAGAAAAAGAGCAGAGAGAATTTGGATCAATAAATTAGGCACTATATATCCCCAAGGCCTGAATGAGAAGTGAATCCAGTCGAGGGAGCGACATCGATGGCCTGTGCACACTGGTTAGCGCCTACCCTCCTTAACTAACACTTCCTAACCCCTTAACCTAACCCCTAAACTTAACCCATTAACCTAACCCCTAAACTTAACCCCTAAACTTAACCCCTTAACCTAACCCCTAAACTTAACCCCTAAACCTAACCCCTAAACTCAACCCCTAAACTCAACCCCTTAACCTAACCCCTTAACCTAACCCCTAAACCTAACCCTTAACCGCTAACCCTTACCCTAAACCTTACCAGCCCGTGCCTCATGCTTGCAAGTAGCTCGACTGTTTACAACTTCTTTCTAATAATCAGTCTACTTAAAATAATCATAATAAACCAAATACATGGTAAAATAGAAATATGGGTCATTTACACAGTGTTTTAGTTATAATGATCATAAACAAATATAGATAAGGGTGCATTTATGCAATCCAAATTTAAAAATATATATATATAATAATTTATCCTTTTAAATACATTACATAATATAACTATAATTTAAAATGAAATATATATAATAATTTATCCTTTTAAATCCATTGCATCTATATAACTATAATTTAAAATTAAATATATATAAATAAAGTATTTCTATAATTTTTTGAAAAGACAGCTAATGTTCTGACTGGCTGGAAATAGTTTATTTTCAAACCAAAAATATGGAAAAGGCTCCAATTGGCTCATTCAAACTGAGTCTCACCTCCATCACTATGATTTACATTCAAATTTTTAAAAAAAAAGCCCTTCTGGAATTATTTTGAAAAGACAGCTACTTTTCTGATTGGCTGAGAGCTGTTTCTTTTTGAACCAAAAGTATGGGAGAAGCTCCTATTGACTCATTCAAATTGAGTCCCGCCCCCACACTATAAAAGGGACAACTGAGGATGCAGAAGCTCATTCACTGCTTCCAGCTCTTAATGAGAAAGCCTCTAACACTCTTTGCAATTTAAAAACTTTTTATTCTGATCCTCAACACACTTTGATCTCTTTTAATTTCTTTATTTGACAATTGATTTATTCATTTTGGGATTCATTTCTTTACTTTTAATTTTTTTATTATTCTTTTTGGGATTTACATTTTTCAAAATTAGAACAAGCCTGCCTGAAGAAGGTTCTAAGAGAACCGAAACGTTGCAACGGCTTGTTCAGTTTACAAATTTTTCACATAAAAAACTTAAGAAAAGCTATTTTATTTTATTTGTTTACATTCAAAAAAATATTGACATATAAGCCACAACAATTTTTTTTGTTTTACTTACCTTAAAATCCTTGCTTTTATTTTCACATTTAGAATAACAGCCTGTTCATATAAAAACATAGAAGACATATAACCCAAAAAAACTTAGTTTTACTTACCTTAATTTCTTTGCTTTTGTTTTCACACTTAAAGCAACAGCCTGTTCATATAAAAACATAAAAGCATTTTTATTTGATTAACTCAATTTGACTCGCTTTGATTTATAAATTACAAAAAAACAAGACAATTTTTAGATTTACTTACCTGATTTCAATTTCTGCAAGAAAAATCCTTACTTTTACAGTTACAAATTCAAAACAACATTTCCTAAAACTATGGTTTGGCCAGAAAGGGACGGTTGGACGGTGGTCACACGTGGTCGCAGGCTTGCCAGGCATGGCACAGTCTGGCCTATGCCCCGTTCCTACCGCGACACTGAACGTCATGCACAGGGAGAAAGAGCGTTCACCTATGCGGATGCAGTCAAATATGGTGGCCATCAGGCCCAGCGTCATGCACAGGAAGAGAGAGTGCATGCACGTGCAGTAAAATATGGTGGCCACATGAGGGCAGCACAGACTCACCATAGTCAGTCTTATCAGTGGTCTGGCAGACCACAATTTTTGAACCCGGGCCCGTTTGGGGCTCGGTACATTGATGTTCCACCAAAATCCTTTACGAAGGAACCACGGGGATGGGTGCAGAACAAAACACAGAAAGTTCGTTCACACCTGCAAAATAAAAACACACATCAGAAACAAAAAATAAAGCCCAAGCATTCAGATGACCCTGACTTTGTAGCAAAAACCCGTACCTAATTTAAAATCATCAAATTGGTGCATCACAAAAATAACGTCAGTCAGGAACAGCCTCCTGCAATTGACAAAATTGAAAAACACCTGTCAGAGGTCATCAAACCAGCTTTGCCAAACCCCACAACACAAGCCCTCATTGAAGGCAATGCCAAAAACTGGGCCTATACCACTATGCTGATTCTTAAAAACCATTATGAAGATGCATTGGTGGAAGAAATGGCTAAACTCCAGCACATTCCCTCCCAGGGCTGGGAGGAATGTTTCAATACTGACTATATTATGGGCCAAACGTGGTATCGGTAAAAGACTGAAAGACAAAACAATACACGAGGCTCACGGGTTGGTAGGGGAGAGATGGCACACCTCCGTCCCTGCCTTGGATTCTGGAGAAACGAGGGAGGAAGCGGAGACCCAAAATCTCTCTCCGCTCCTCCTCTCCCAGAAAACACAATGACTAATAGAGTTATGGTGCAGGCTTTGGTGCACACCATGACGGACGCTACAATCTCTGTCTGAAACATCCACCCCTTAGTAACAAAACCGACCAAAACAGCATGCACGATGACAGACCCACCGAGCGATTGGTCTCCTATTAGAAAGGAGGACTCGGACAGTCATTCAGAGATTACCATAAATCTCCCTGCCTCCCCAAAAGAACAACGCACTCCTCGCGTTAGTCCCAACCCCTGTATCAGACAGGAACAAGACCTCATCCTTATCGAGGATCAAGGGAGTCGCGAACGTGATAATCTCGGCTCACAAAGAGTCACCTTAAGCCCGAAAAAGTCACCAGCCTCAGGACAGCCACACAGGCTCGTTTAAGTGTCGAACTCAACACACCTTCTGGAGCACGACGTGACTCCCAGGAGGACGGACCGAATAGACACCTAAACACGTCCAGAAAAATGATAGAATGGAAGCTGAGTGTGCGAAAAAAATGGCTCGTTATCGGGGACTCCAATCTGTCCAAAATTCCACCTTTTAAGAATTCTGACCTCCAAACAGAAAGCTATCCAGGGCCACGTTCAGACACATGGAGGCTGTGATCAATAAAAACGCAGTCTCCACTGACATGGAACACGTCATCTTATCATTAGGGATTAACAGCCGGGCGCAGAACGCCAAAGACACTGCCATCAAACAGATGCAGGCGGCTTTAAGAGCGGCAAAAGAAAAATTTCCACTGGCAGAAATTTGGGTTCCAGAGTTGAACTTTTCAGGAATGCTCCCAACAAAGGAGCAGACACAATTGACCATCCTGAACGCCTATATTTCTGCCAATTTAAAACACATTCTGGCCCTGTCCAGATCTGAATTTCACACTGAAAGTGACCATATACACTGGACGGTGGACACATGCTCCAGCACTGGCTTCAACATTTAAAATAAATATCCCCACAAGCCTGTATGCGCAGGAGGGGCATCGAAGCGTTGTAATCCTATCTAAAAAATTCCATATCACTCCCCCACAACTTTGCCTGCTCAACAGGGGTTTGACTTTTATTCCATCGGGTAGAACGAGCAGAAAACGCCTCGAAATGCAGACACGATACGACCTGCAACAATACCACAGGAGACTTAAATTGGCAGCCTATTTCCAAAATGAGACTGACTCAAATCCCCCTCCGTTCACACCCAAATCGGACTGGGTCCCACCCGCAGACAAACTACCCGCAGATCTCCGCACGTTATTCGAAAAGGATCTGGAATATCTTAAAAACATTTTAGACCGTCCCAGGAAGAGCTTAACCTCACTCTGGAGGAAGCGAACGCTCTAAAACAGTTAAAGGGCAATAAACAGATCGTCATTAAACCTGCAGACAAGGGCAGTGCGATAGTCATATGGGACCGAGAACAATATTTATGGGAGGGATATAGACAATTGAATGACCTAAAATATTACCAGAAATTGGATAGACCCATTTTTTAGACACTGTACCTATGGTTAAAAATATAACCCAAACCCTATATCAGAAAAAACACATCAACATAAAACAAAAGTCCTACCTATTGGGTAACGCGGAACCTAGAAGCAGGAGGTTCTACATGCTCCCCAAAATACACAAAGACCCGACCAAATGGAGCAAACCTCACGAAATTCCCCAGGAAGGCCTATAGTATCCGATTGCGGCAGTGAAACGTACTATACGGCAGAATTTTTAGATTTCTACTTAAATCCTCTTTCGACGGGCCACCCCAGCTATATAAAAGACACGTATGATTTTGTCCAGAAAGTCAAAAGACTAAAAATTCCCCAAAAGGCCATCCTGTTCACTATGGACGTGGATGGCCTTTACACAAACATCGACATCCAAGAGGGAATTCAGGCCATTAAAAATATTTTTCAAAAAAACCAGACACCTCCAGGCCCGACAAAGAACTCATCCAATTATTAGACATCAATTTAAATAGAAACGATTTTGAGTTCAATGGGGAATTTTTCCTGCAAGTTAAAGGCACGGCGATGGGCAAGAAGTTTGCCCCGGCCTACGCTAACATATTTATGGCAGAATGGGAGGCTTCGGCCTTATCCCGATGCCAAAAACAGCCCCTTCACTATTTTAGGTACCTAGATGATATCTGGGGAGTATGGACTCACTCTGAAGACGAGTTCATGGAATTTGTGGCGACACTAAATAACCATAACCCATCTATTAAATTAAAATCCACCACCAGTCACCTATCGGTAGACTTTCTGGACACCACAACTTACAAGGGTCCAGATTTCATTTCGTCCCACAAATTGGACATTAAAGTCTTCTTCAAAGAAACCGACACGCATGCCCTACTACATAAAAGCAGTTTTCACCCAAAACACACTTACTCAGGCCTCGTCAAGTCGCAACTCCTGAGGTTCCGTCGCATATGCACCCAGGAACGGGACTTCAGAGAAGCGACACGAATCCTCTTCAAAGCGCTCCGGCCCAGAGGATATAACAGGTCCTTCTTGAGAAAGGTTTTTAAATCATACTTGACAAGCAGGGCCCAGGCGGAGGGGACCGGCGTCCCCTTTGTCCTGACTTACTCCTCGGCCGCTCTGAAACTGACCAAAGAGGTAAAGTCCAACTTCCAGAACATATTGGGACAGACACAAATATTGAAGAACCACAGAGTTATAGCAGCATTTAGAAAAAACAAAAGTTTACAAGACTATCTAATTAGAGCCAAACTCCATCCTCTTCACAACACGAAACCAAAACATCAGGGACAATATTTGGAACAAAAAGGATTCAGTACAAAACAAGTTTACAAAAGAGGTTTTCAGTACTTACCAATCAGGAACGGTACACTGTAAAAACTGCATTTACCTCATCACCTGCAAACAATGTGGAGCTCAATATGTGGGAGAGACGGGCAACACCATTCTGGTCAGAATGACACAACATAAATACAACATTCTGAGAGGAAGAGAAAATAACACTTACCTGGTCCAACATTTCCTTAAACACGGATGGGAATCCTTCCGGTCACGGTCCTACAGGCCAACCCGCAGTGGTCCGTGCCCCAGAGAAAAGAGCAGAGAGAATTTGGATCAATAAATTAGGCACTATATATCCCCAAGGCCTGAATGAGAAGTGAATCCAGTCGAGGGAGCGACATTGATGGCCTGTGCACACTGGTTAGCGCCTACCCTCCTTAACTTCCTAACCCCTTAACCTAACCCCTAAACTTAACCCCTTAACCTAACCCCTAAACTTAACCCCTAAACCTAACCCCTAAACCTAACCCCTAAACCTAATCCCTTAACCTAACCCCTTAACCTAACCCCTTAACCTAACCCCTTAACTCAACCCCTTAACCTAACCCCTAAACTTAACCCCTTAACCTAACCCCTAAACTTAACCCTAAACCTAACCCCTTAACCTAACCCTTAACCGCTAACCCTTACCCTAAACCTTACCAGCCCGTGCCTCATGCTTGCAAGTAGCTCGACTGTTTACAACTTCCTTCTAATAATCAGTCTACTTAAAATAATCATAATAAACCAAATACATGGGAAAATAGAAATATGGGTCATTTACACAGTGTTTTAGTTATAATGATCATAAACAAATATAGATAAGGATGCATTTATGCAATTCAAATTTAAAAATATATATATATATAATAATTTATCCTTTTAAATACATCACATAATATAACTATAATTTAAAATCAAATATATATAATAATTTATCCTTTTAAATCCATTGCATCTATATAACTATAATTTAAAATCAAATATATATAAATAAAGTATTTCTATAATTTTTTGAAAAGACAGCTAATGTTCTGACTGGCTGGAAATAGTTTATTTTCAAACCAAAAATATGGAAAAGGCTCCAATTGGCTCATTCAAACTGAGTCTCACCTCCATCACTATGATTTACATTCAAATTTTTGAAAAAAAAGCCCCTCTGAAATTATTTTGAAAAGACAGCTACTTTTCTGATTGGCTGAGAGCTGTTTCTTTTTAAACCAAAAGTATGGGAGAAGCTCCTATTGACTCATTCAAATTGAGTCCCGCCCCCACACTATAAAAGGGACAACTGAGGATGCAGAAGCTCATTCACTGCTTCCAGCTCTTAATGAGAAAGCCTCTAACACTCTTTGCAATTTAAAAACTTTTTATTCTGATCCTCAACACAATTTGATCTCTTTTCATTTCTTTATTTGACAATTGATTTATTCATTTTGGGATTCATTTCTTTACTTTTAATTTTTTTATCATTCATTTTGGGATTTACATTTTTCAAAATTAGAACAAGCCTGCCTGAAGAAGGTTCTAAGAGAACCGAAACGTTGCAACGGCTTGTTCAGTTTACAAATTTTTCACATAAAAAAACTTAAGAAAAGCCATTTTATTTTATTTGTTTACATTCAAAAAAAATATTGACATATAAGCAACAACAATTTTTTTGTTTTACTTACCTTAAAATCCTTGCTTTTATTTTCACATTTAGAATAACAGCCTGTTCATATAAAAACATAGAAGACATATAACCCAAAAAAAACTTAGTTTTACTTACCTTAATTTCTTTGCTTTTGTTTTCACACTTAAAGCAACAGCCTGTTCATATAAAAACATAAAAGCATTTTTATTTGATTAACTCTATTTGACTCGCTTTGATTTATAAATTACAAAAAAACAAGACAATTTTTAGATTTACTTACCTGATTTCAATTTCTGCAAAAAAAAATCCTTACTTTTACAGTTACAAATCCAAAACAACATTTCCTAAAACTATGGTTTGGCCAGAAAGGGACGGTTGGACGGTGGTCACACGTGGTCGCAGGCTTGCCAGGCATGGCACAGTCTGGCCTATGCCCCGTTCCTACCGCGACACTGAACGTCATGCACAGGGAGAAAGAGCGTTCACCTATGCGGATGCAGTCAAATATGGTGGCCATCAGGCCCAGCGTCATGCACAGGAAGAGAGAGTGCATGCACGTGCAGTTAAATATGGTGGCCACATGAGGGCAGCACAGACTCACCATAGTCAGTCTTATCAGTGGTCTGGCAGACCACAATTTTTGAACCCCGGGCCCGTTTGGGGCCCGGTACATTGATGTTCCACCAAAAATCCTTTACGAAGGAACCACGGGGATGGGTGCAGAACAAAACACAGAAAGTTCGTTCACACCTGCAAAATAAAAACACACATCAGAAACAAAAAATAAAGCCCAAGCATTCAGATGACCCTGACTTTGTAGCAAAAACCCGTACCTTATTTAAAATCATCAAATTGGTGCATCACAAAAATAACGTCAGTCAGGAACAGCCTCCTGCAATTGACAAAATTGAAAAACACCTGTCAGAGGTCATCAAACCAGCTTTGCCAAACCCCACAACACAAGCCCTCATTGAAGGCAATGCCAAAAACTGGGCCTATACCACTATGCTGATTCTTAAAAACCATTATGAAGACGCATTGGTGGAAGAAATGGCTAAACTCCAGCACATTCCCTCCCAGGGCTGGGAGGAATGTTTCAATACTGGCTATATTATGGGCTAAGCGTGGTATCGGCAAAAGACTGAAAGACAAAACAATACCACGAGGCTCACGGGTTGGTAGGGGAGAGATGGCACACCTCCGTCCCTGCCTTGGATTCTGGAGAAATGAGGGAGGAAGCGGAGACCCAAAATCTCTCTCCGCTCCTCCTCTCCCAGAAAACACAATGACTAATAGAGTTATGGTGCAGGCTTTGGTGCACACCATGACCGGACGCTACAATCTCTGTCTGAAACATCCACCCCTTAGTAACAAAACCGACCAAAACAGCATGCACGATGACAGACCCACCGAACGATTGGTCTCCTATTAGAAAGGAGGACTCGGACAGTCATTCAGAGATTACCATAAATCTCCCTGCCTCCCCAAAAGAACAACGCACTCCTCGCGTTAGTCCCAACCCCTGTATCAGACAGGAACAAGACCTCATCCTTATCGAGGATCAAGGGAGTGCTGAACGGGATAATCTCGGCTCACAAAGAGTCACCTTAAGCCCGAAAAAGTCACCAGCCTCAGGACAGCCACACAGGCTCGTTTAAGTGTCGAACTCAACACACCTTCTGGAGCACGACGTGACTCCCAGGAGGACGGACCGAATAGACACCTAAACACGTCCAGAAAAATGATAGAATGGAAGCTGAGTGTGCGAAAAAAATGGCTCGTTATCGGGGACTCCAATCTGTCCAAAATTCCACCTTTTAAGAATTCTGACCTCCAAATAGAAAGCTATCCAGGGGCCACGTTCAGACACATGGAGGCTGTGATCAATAAAAGCGCAGTCTCCACTGACGTGGAACACGTCATCTTATCATTAGGGATTAACAGCCGGGCGCAGAACGCCAAAGACACTGCCATCAAACAGATGCAGGCGGCTTTAAGAGCGGCAAAAGAAAAATTTCCACTGGCAGAAATTTGGGTTCCAGAGTTGAACTTTTCAGGAATGCTCCCAACAAAGGAGCAGACACAATTGACCATCCTGAACGCCTATATTTCTGCCAATTTAAAACACATTCCGGCCCTGTCCAGATCTGAATTTCACACTGAAAGTGACCATATACACTGGACGGTGGACACATGCTCCAGCACTGGCTTCAACATTTAAAATAAATATCCCCACAAGCCTGTATGCGCAGGAGGGGCATCGAAACGTTGTAATCCTACCTAAAAAATTCCATATCACTCCCCCACAACTTTGCCTGCTCAACAGGGGTTTGACTTTTATTCCATCGGGTAGAACGAGCAGAAAACGCCTCGAAATGCAGACACGATACGACCTGCAACAATACCACAGGAGACTTAAATTGGCAGCCTATTTCCAAAATGAGACTGACTCAAATCCCCTCCGTTCACACCCAAATCGGACTGGGTCCCACCACGCAGACAAACTACCCGCAGATCTCCGCACGTTATTCGAAAAGGATCTGGAATATCTTAAAAACATTTTAGACCGTCCCAGGAAGAGCTTAACCTCACTCTGGAGGAAGCGAGCGGCTCTAAAACAGTTAAAGGGCAATAAACAGATCGTCATTAAACCTGCAGACAAGGGCAGTCGCGATAGTCATATGGGACCGAGAACAATATTTATGGGAGGGATATAGACAATTGAATGACCTAAAATATTACCAGAAATTGGATAGACCCATTTTTTTAGACACTGTACCTATGGTTAAAAATATAACCCAAACCCTATATCAGAAAAAACACATCAACGCATAAAACAAAAGTCCTACCTATTGGGTAACGCGGAACCTAGAAGCAGGAGGTTCTACATGCTCCCCAAAATACACAAAGACCCGACCAAATGGAGCAAACCTCACGAAATTCCCCAGGAAGGCCTATAGTATCTGATTGCGGCAGTGAAACGTACTATACGGCAGAATTTTTAGATTTCTACTTAAATCCTCTTTCGACGGGCCACCCCAGCTATATAAAAGACACGTATGATTTTGTCCAGAAAGTCAAAAGACTAAAAATTCCCCAAAAGGCCATCCTGTTCACTATGGACGTGGATGGCCTTTACACAAACATCGACATCCAAGAGGGAATTCAGGCCATTAAAAATATTTTTCAAAAAAACCAGACACCTCCAGGCCCGACAAAGAACTCATCCAATTATTAGACATCAATTTAAATAGAAACGATTTTGAGTTCAATGGGGAATTTTTCCTGCAAGTTAAAGGCACGGCGATGGGCAAGAAGTTTGCCCGGCCTACGCTAACATATTTATGGCAGAATGGGAGGCTTCGGCCTTATCCCGATGCCAAAAACAGCCCCTTCACTATTTTAGGTACCTAGATGATATCTGGGGAGTATGGACTCACTCTGAAGACGAGTTCATGGAATTTGTGGCGACACTAAATAACCATAACCCATCTATTAAATTAAAATCCACCACCAGTCACCTATCGGTAGACTTTCTGGACACCACAACTTACAAGGGTCCAGATTTCATTTCGATCCCACAAATTGGACATTAAAGTCTTCTTCAAAGAAACCGACACGCATGCCCTACTACATAAAAGCAGTTTTCACCCAAAACACACTTACTCAGGCCTCGTCAAGTCGCAACTCCTGAGGTTCCGTCGCATATGCACCCAGGAACGGGACTTCAGAGAAGTGACACGAATCCTCTTCAAAGCTCCGGCCCAGAGGATATAACAGGTCCTTCTTGAGAAAGGTTTTTAAATCATACTTGACAAGCAGGGCCCAGGCGGAGGGACCGGCGTCCCCTTTGTCCTGACTTACTCCTCGGCAGCTCTGAAACTGACCAAAGAGGTAAAGTCCAACTTCCAGAACATATTGGGACAGACACAAATATTGAAGAACCACAGAGTTATAGCAGCATTTAGAAAAAACAAAAGTTTACAAGACTATCTAATTAGAGCCAAACTCCATCCTCTTCACAACACGAAACCAAAACATCAGGGACAATATTTGGAACAAAAAGGATTCAGTACAAAACAAGTTTACAAAAGAGGTTTTCAGTACTTACCAATCAGGAACGGTACACTGTAAAAACTGCATTTACCTCATCACCTGCAAACAATGTGGAGCTCAATATGTGGGAGAGACGGGCAACACCATTCTGGTCAGAATGACACAACATAAATACAACATTCTGAGAGGAAGAGAAAATAACACTTACCTGGTCCAACATTTCCTTAAACACGGATGGGAATCCTTCCGGTCACGGTCCTACAGGCCAACCCGCAGTGGTCCGTGCCCCAGAGAAAAAGAGCAGAGAGAATTTGGATCAATAAATTAGGCACTATATATCCCCAAGGCCTGAATGAGAAGTGAATCCAGTCGAGGGAGCGACATTGATGGCCTGTGCACACTGGTTAGCACCTACCCTCCTTAACTTCCTAACCCCTTAACCTAACCCCTAAACCTAACCCCTAAACCTAACCCCTAAACCTAACCCCTTAACCTAACCCCTAAACCTAACCCTTAACCGCTAACCCTTACCCTAAACCTAACCCTAACCTAACCCTACAAATAGGCACAGACAGGAATTTCTCTTTGGAAAAAGGATGTAAGGTAGGAAAAATCTAAAGTATTAACCTAATAGCCGAAAGTCTCAAGGCCATCTGGGGGGTACAAATAGGCATAGGACTGGAGCTTTTTTTTGGAACAGCGACAGAATGGAGCTAGTTGAATTAGGATGTTTTCGAAAAACCTAGTTGCCGCATGTCGCTAAGGCCATCTGGAGGGCACAAATAGGCACAGACAGGAATTTCTCTTTAGAACAAGGATGGACTGTAGGAGAAATCTAAAAGTTTTAACCTAATAGCCAAAAGTCTCAAGGCCATCTTTTAGGGGGTTATCTCTGGTAGAAGCTTGATGCTTTTGCATCCGCCAGTCATAGTCTTCGAGATGAGATCCTTCTCAGTCTCTTCTCGGGCAGCCTGTGGATACCTTGCTGTGTTAACGATCAGGTTGGCTGGGTTGAGAATCACGTGAGTAAACTGGTGAATAGCACCACCATTGCAGCAGTACATTTTTGCACAACACGGCATTACACAAACCTACTTTGTTTTTTCTGGTTTCAATAGTCTTCAGGTGTGTAGTGGGTTGGAGGAGCAAGATTTTTTTGAAATTTTTGTAGGAGGAATTTCGATGATATATGGAGGAATGTGTTTGGGGAGTATATATTCAGGATAGGTTGGTACTCTGGGGGGTTCCCAGAAATGTCTGTCTTGATAAATAGATGTTGGAAGAAGGGAGGTAAGGGGGTTGTATGTAGAAATAACTTTAGAGAAGTGGATAAGCATGACCCAAAAAAACACATTGCGGTTCTGGAAGAGAGAGGTAGTAATTGGACATTGTGACATGCCTGGGACTGATCCCCTATGGCGGGCCTCCCCAGAGGAGGGTGTATAGTAAGAAGAGGCTGAAACACCTGAAGATTCTGGGGCTTGCTACTGATGAGGTGTCACTAATATTCCCCTTTAAAGAAATACTTTCTGGGGGGGTAGTCTGAATGGGGGTCTTGGGATCATTTTGGGATTTTCCCTTGAAAAACCCTGCTTGCGACTTATCGCTAGGGCCATCTGGGGCTGTATATCGCTGAGGCCATCTGGGGGGTGTTGGGTTAGGAAAATATGGGGTTTAGTTTGTCATAAAGAGAAGTTGTGCACAGGAAATTCCCTAAATTTTTCTTAATGTTTCGTGGGACCATTATCCTTGAAAGATTAAAAACCTAGTTGCCGCATGTCGCTAAGGCCATCTGGGGGGCACAAATAGGCACAGACAGGAATTTCTCTTTGGAAAAAGGATGTAATGTGGGAAAAATCTTAAGTATTAACCTAATAGCCGAAAGTCTCAAGGCCATCTGGGGGGTACAAATAGGCATAGGACTGGAGCTTTTTTTTGGAACAGTGACAGAATGGAGGTAGTTGAATTAGGATGTTTTCGAAAAACCTAGTTGCCGCATGTCGCTAAGGCCATCTGGAGGGCACAAATAGGCACAGACAGGAATTTCTCTTTAGAACAAGGATGGACTGTAGGAGAAATCTAAAAGTTTTAACCTAATAGCCAAAGTCTCAAGACCATCTGGGGGGTACAAATAGGCCTAGGTAGGGGATTTCCCTCTTTTGTAATTTAGGCAAAGGTCGATCGGTCCACCAGAAACATGCGCCGGCCAGTGCTTTTTTTCGAGTCCCCTAAGTAAACTGTAGCAGTCTGGGGAGACTGTTGTGGGGGGGGGCGTTGTCCC
>NW_026266241.1:0-43508 GCF_025860055.1 Xyrauchen texanus
GGGCTCTTATTTTGGAATTCAACATCAGAATGTCCTGAAACATTGTGGTTCACACCTTGAGAAGGTGTCCTCCCCACCTGAGGTGAAATTGGTCTGTGGAAACTAGGACTTTTATTTTATGATTTTCTGAATGTATGGACAAAAAGATGTATATATATGAGTTTTGGGGGGGCTCTTATTTTGGAATTCAACATCAGAATGTCCTGAAACATTGTAGTTCACACCTTGAGAAGGTGTCCTCCCCACCTGAGGTGAAATTGGTCTGTGGAAGCTAGGACTTTTATTTTTATGATTTTCTGAATGTATGGACAAAAAGGTAATATATGAGTTTTGGGGGGCTCTTATTTTGGAATTCAACATCAGAATGTCCTGAAACATTGTAGTTCACACCTTGAGAAGGTGTCCTCCCACCTGAGGTGAAATTGGTCTGTGGAAGCTAGGACTTTTATTTTTTATGATTTTCTGAATGTGTAAACAAAACATCTAATATTCGAGTTTGGGGGCTCTTATTTTGGAATTCAACATCAGAATGTCCTGAAACATTAGTAGTTCACACCTTGAGAAGGTGTCCTCCCCATCTGAGGTGAAATTGGTCTGTGGAAACTAGGACTTTTATTTTTATGATTTTCTGAATGTATAAACAAAACATCTAATATTCGAGTTTTGGGGGCTCTTATTTTGGAATTCAACATCAGAATGTCCTGAAACATTGTAGTTCACACCTTGAGAAGGTGTCCTCCCCACCTGAGGTGAAATTGGTCTGTGGAAACTAGGACTTTTATTTTTATGATTTTCTGAATGTATGGACAAAACATCTAATATATCGAGTTTTGGGGGCTCTTATTTTGGAATTCAACATCAGAATGTCCTGAAACATTGTAATTCACACCTTGAGAAGGTGTCCTCCCACCTGAGGTGAAATTGGTCTGTGGAAACTAGGACTTTTATTTTTATGATTTTCTGAATGTGTGGACAAAACAGCTAATATATCGAGTTTGGGGGCTCTTATTTTGGAATTCAACATCAGAATGTCCTGAAACATTGTAGTTCACACCTTGAGAAGGTGTCCTCCCACCTGAGGTGAAATTGGTCTGTGGAAACTAGGACTTTTATTTTTTATGATTTTCTGAATGTGTAAACAAAACATCTAATATTCGAGTTTGGGGGCTCTTATTTTGGAATTCAACATCAGAATGTCCTGAAACATTGTAGTTCACACCTTGAGAAGGTGTCCTCCCCATCTGAGGTGAGAGTGGTCTGTGGAAACTAGGACTTTTTATTTTTATGATTTTCTGAATGTATGGACAAAACAGGTAATATATGAGTTTTGGGGGCTCTTATTTTTGGAATTCAACATCAGAATGTCCTGAAACATTGTAGTTCACACCTTGAGAAGGTGTCCTCCCCACTCTGAGGTGAAATTGGTCTGTGGAAACTAGGACTTTTATTTTATGATTTTCTGAATGTATGGACAAAAAGGTAATATATGAGGTTTGGGGGCTCTTATTTTGGAATTCAACATCAGAATGTCCTGAAACATTGTAGTTCACACCTTGAGAAGGTGTCCTCCCATCTGAGGTGAAATTGGTCTGTGGAAACTAGGACTTTTATATTTTATGATTTTCTGAATGTGTGGACAAAACATCTAATATATCGAGTTTGGGGGCTCTTATTTTGGAATTCAACATCAGAATGTCCTGAAACATTGTAGTTCACACACTTGAGAAGGTGTCCTCCCCATCTGAGGTGAAAGTGGTCTGTGGAAACTAGGACTTTTATTTTTATGATTTTCTGAATGTATGGACAAAAAGGTAATATATGAGTTTTGGGGGCTCTTATTTTGGAATTCAACATCAGAATGTCCTGAAACATTGTAGTTCACACCTTGAGAAGGTGTCCTCCCACCTGAGGTGAAATTGGTCTGTGGAAACTAGGACTTTTATTTTTATGATTTTCTGAATGTGTAAACAAAACATCTAATATATGAGTTTGGGGGCTCTTATTTTGGAATTCAACATCAGAATGTCCTGAAACATTGTAGTTCACACCTTGAGAAGGTGTCCTCCCCACCTGAGGTGAAATTGGTCTGTGGAAACTAGGACTTTTATTTTTTATGATTTTCATGAATGTGTAAACAAAACATCTAATATATGAGTTTGGGGGCTCTTATTTTTGAATTCAACATCAGAATGTCCTGAAACATTGTAGTTCACACCTTGAGAAGGTGTCCTCCCATCTGAGGTGAAATTGGTCTGTGGAAACTAGGACTTTTATTTTTATGATTTTCTGAATGTATGGACAAAACATGTAATATTATGAGTTTGGGGGCTCTTATTTTGGAATTCAACATCAGAATGTCCTGAAACATTGTAGTTCACACCTTGAGAAGGTGTCCTCCCCACCTGAGGTGAAATTGGTCTGTGGAAACTAGGACTTTTATTTTTATGATTTTCTGAATGTATGGACAAAAAGGTATATATATGAGTTTTGGGGGCTCTTATTTTTGGAATTCAACATCAGAATGTCCTGAAACATTGTAGTTCACACCTTGAGAAGGTGTCCTCCCCATCTGAGGTGAAATTGGTCTGTGGAAACTAGGACTTTTATTTTTATGATTTTCTGAATGTGTAAACAAAACATCTAATATTCGAGTTTGGGGGCTCTTATTTTGGAATTCAACATCAGAATGTCCTGAAACATTGTAGTTCACACCTTGAGAAGGTGTCCTCCCCATCTGAGGTGAAATTGGTCTGTGGAAACTAGGACTTTTATTTTTATGATTTTCTGAATGTATAAACAAAACATCTAATATTCGAGTTTGGGGGCTCTTATTTTGGAATTCAACATCAGAATGTCCTGAAACATTGTAGTTCACACCTTGAGAAGGTGTCCTCCCCATCTGAGGTGAAATTGGTCTGTGGAAACTAGGACTTTTATTTTTATGATTTTCTGAATGTATGGACAAAAAGGTAATATATGAGTTTTGGGGGCTCTTATTTTGGAATTCAACATCAGAATGTCCTGAAACATTGTAGTTCACACCTTGAGAAGGTGTCCTCTCCATCTGAGGTGAAATTGGTCTGTGGAAGCTAGGACTTTTATTTTTATGATTTTCTGAATGTGTAAACAAAACATCTAATATTAGAGTTTGGGGGCTCTTATTTTGGAATTCAACATCAGAATGTCCTGAAACATTGTAGTTCACACCTTGAGAAGGTGTCCTCCCCACCTGAGGTGAAATTGGTCTGTGGAAACTAGGACTTTTATTTTTATGATTTTCTGAATGTGTGAACAAAACATCTAATATATGAGGTTTGGGGGCTCTTATTTTGGAATTCAACATCAGAATGTCCTGAAACATTGTAGTTCACACCTTGAGAAGGTGTCCTCCCACCTGAGGTGAGAATTGGTCTGTGGAAACTAGGACTTTTATTTTTATGATTTTCTGAATGTATGGACAAAACAGGTAATATATGAGTTTTGGGGGCTCTTATTTTGGAATTCAACATCAGAATGTCCTGAAACATTGTAGTTCACACCTTGAGAAGGTGTCCTCCCCACCTGAGGTGAAATTGGTCTGTGGAAGCTAGGACTTTTATTTTTATGATTTTCTGAATGTGTAAACAAAACATCTAATATTCGAGTTTGGGGGCTCTTATTTTGGAATTCAACATCAGAATGTCCTGAAACATTGTAGTTCACACCTTGAGAAGGTGTCCTCCCCACCTGAGGTGAGAATTGGTCTGTGGAAACTAGGACTTTTTATTTTTATGATTTTCTGAATGTGTAAACAAAACATCTAATATTCGAGTTTGGGGGCTCTTATTTTGGAATTCAACATCAGAATGTCCTGAAACATTGTAGTTCACACCTTGAGAAGGTGTCCTCCCCACCTGAGGTGAAATTGGTCTGTGGAAACTAGGACTTTTATTTTTATGATTTTCTGAATGTATGGACAAAAAAGGTAATATATGAGTTTTGGGGGCTCTTATTTTGGAATTCAACATCAGAATGTCCTGAAACATTGTAGTTCACACCTTGAGAAGGTGTCCTCCCACCTGAGGTGAAATTGGTCTGTGGAAACTAGGACTTTTATTTTTATGATTTTCTGAATGTATAGACAAAACAGGTAATATATCGAGTTTGGGGGCTCTTATTTTGGAATTCAACATCAGAATGTCCTGAAACATTGTAGTTCACACCTTGAGAAGGTGTCCTCCCCACCTGAGGTGAAATTGGTCTGTGGAAACTAGGACTTTTATGTTTATGATTTTCTGAATGTATGGACAAAAAGGTAATATATGAGTTTTGGGGGCTCTTATTTTGGAATTCAACATCAGAATGTCCTGAAACATTGTAGTTCACACCTTGAGAAGGTGTCCTCCCACCTGAGGTGAAATTGGTCTGTGGAAACTAGGACTTTTATTTTTATGATTTTCTGAATGTGTAAACAAAACATCTAATATTCGAGTTTGGGGGCTCTTATTTTGGAATTCAACATCAGAATGTCCTGAAACATTGTAGTTCACACCTTGAGAAGGTGTCCTCCCCACCTGAGGTGAAATTGGTCTGTGGAAACTAGGACTTTTATATTTTATGATTTTCTGAATGTATGGACAAAAAAGGTAATATATGAGTGTTGGGGGGCTCTTATTTTGGAATTCAACATCAGAATGTCCTGAAACATTGTAGTTCACACCTTGAGAAGGTGTCCTCCCCATCTGAGGTGAAATTGGTCTGTGGAAACTAGGACTTTTATTTTTATGATTTTCTGAATGTGTGGACAAAACAGCTAATATATGAGTTTGGGGGGCTCTTATTTTGGAATTCAACATCAGAATGTCCTGAAACATTGTAGTTGACACCTTGAGAAGGTGTCCTCCCCACCTGAGGTGAAATTGGTCTGTGGAAACTAGGACTTTTATTTTTATGATTTTCTGAATGTATGGACAAAAAGGTAATATATGAGTTTGGGGGCTCTTATTTTGGAATTCAACATCAGAATGTCCTGAAACATTGTAGTTCACACCTTGAGAAGGTGTCCTCCCACCTGAGGTGAAATTGGTCTGTGGAAACTAGGACTTTTATTTTTATGATTTTCTGAATGTGTAAACAAAACATCTAATATTCGAGTTTGGGGGCTCTTATTTTGGAATTCAACATCAGAATGTCCTGAAACATTGTAGTTCACACCTTGAGAAGGTGTCCTCCCACCTGAGGTGAAATTGGTCTGTGGAAACTAGGACTTTTATTTTTATGATTTTCTGAATGTATAGACAAAACATGTAATATATATGAGTTTGGGGGCTCTTATTTTGGAATTCAACATCAGAATGTCCTGAAACATTGTAGTTCACACCTTGAGAAGGTGTCCTCCCCACCTGAGGTGAAAATTGGTCTGTGGAAACTAGGACTTTTATTTTTATGATTTTCTGAATGTGTGGACAAAACATGTAATATATCGAGTTTTGGGGGCTCTTATTTTGGAATTCAACATCAGAATGTCCTGAAACATTGTAGTTCACACCTTGAGAAGGTGTCCTCCCCACCTGAGGTGAAATTGGTCTGTGGAAACTAGGACTTTTATTTTTTATGATTTTCTGAATGTGTAAACAAAACATCTAATATTATGAGTTTGGGGGCTCTTATTTTGGAATTCAACATCAGAATGTCCTGAAACATTGTAGTTCACACCTTGAGAAGGTGTCCTCCCCACCTGAGGTGAAATTGGTCTGTGGAAACTAGGACTTTTATTTTTATGATTTTCTGAATGTATGGACAAAACAGGTAATATATGAGTTTTGGGGGCTCTTATTTTGGAATTCAACATCAGAATGTCCTGAAACATTGTAGTTCACACCTTGAGAAGGTGTCCTCCCACCTGAGGTGAAATTGGTCTGTGGAAACTAGGACTTTTATTTTTATGATTTTCTGAATGTATAAACAAAACATCTAATATTCGAGTTTGGGGGCTCTTATTTTGGAATTCAACATCAGAATGTCCTGAAACATTGTAGTTCACACCTTGAGAAGGTGTCCTCCCCACCTGAGGTGAAAGTGGTCTGTGGAAACTAGGACTTTTATTTTTTATGATTTTCTGAATGTGTAAACAAAACATCTAATATATCGAGTTTGGGGGCTCTTATTTTGGAATTCAACATCAGAATGTCCTGAAACATTGTAGTTCACACCTTGAGAAGGTGTCCTCCCCACCTGAGGTGAAAGTGGTCTGTGGAAACTAGGACTTTTATTTTTATGATTTTCTGAATGTATGGACAAAACAGGTAATATATGAGTTTGGGGGCTCTTATTTTGGAATTCAACATCAGAATGTCCTGAAACATTGTAGTTCACACCTTGAGAAGGTGTCCTCCCCACCTGAGGTGAAATTGGTCTGTGGAAACTAGGACTTTTATTTTTATGATTTTCTGAATGTGTAAACAAAACATCTAATATATCGAGTTTGGGGGCTCTTATTTTGGAATTCAACATCAGAATGTCCTGAAACATTGTAGTTCACACCTTAGAAGGTGTCCTCCCCATCTGAGGTGAAATTGGTCTGTGGAAACTAGGACTTTTATTTTTATGATTTTCTGAATGTATGGACAAAAAGGTAATATATGAGTTTTGGGGGCTCTTATTTTGGAATTCAACATCAGAATGTCCTGAAACATTGTAGTTCACACCTTGAGAAGGTGTCCTCCCCATCTGAGGTGAAATTGGTCTGTGGAAACTAGGACTTTTATTTTTATGATTTTCTGAATGTGTAAACAAAACATCTAATATTATGAGTTTTGGGGGCTCTTATTTTGGAATTCAACATCAGAATGTCCTGAAACATTGTAGTTCACACCTTGAGAAGGTGTCCTCCCCATCTGAGGTGAAATTGGTCTGTGGAAACTAGGACTTTTATTTTTATGATTTTCTGAATGTATGGACAAAAAGCTAATATATGAGTTTGGGGGCTCTTATTTTGGAATTCAACATCAGAATGTCCTGAAACATTGTAGTTCACACCTTGAGAAGGTGTCCTCCCACCTGAGGTGAAATTGGTCTGTGGAAACTAGGACTTTTATTTTTATGATTTTCTGAATGTGTAAACAAAACATCTAATATTCGAGTTTGGGGGCTCTTATTTTGGAATTCAACATCAGAATGTCCTGAAACATTGTAGTTCACACCTTGAGAAGGTGTCCTCCCCACCTGAGGTGAGAATTGGTCTGTGGAAACTAGGACTTTTATTTTTATGATTTTCTGAATGTATGGACAAAAAAGGTAATATATGAGTTTTGGGGGCTCTTATTTTGGAATTCAACATCAGAATGTCCTGAAACATTGTAGTTCACACCTTGAGAAGGTGTCCTCCCCACCTGAGGTGAAATTGGTCTGTGGAAACTAGGACTTTTATTTTTATGATTTTCTGAATGTGTAAACAAAACATCTAATATATCGAGTTTGGGGGCTCTTATTTTGGAATTCAACATCAGAATGTCCTGAAACATTGTAGTTCACACCTTGAGAAGGTGTCCTCCCCACCTGAGGTGAAATTGGTCTGTGGAAACTAGGACTTTTATTTTTATGATTTTCTGAATGTATGGACAAAACATCTAATATATCGAGTTTGGGGGCTCTTATTTTGGAATTCAACATCAGAATGTCCTGAAACATTGTAGTTCACACCTTGAGAAGGTGTCCTCCCCATCTGAGGTGAAATTGGTCTGTGGAAACTAGGACTTTTATTTTTATGATTTTCTGAATGTATGGACAAAAAGGTAATATATGAGTTTTGGGGGCTCTTATTTTGGAATTCAACATCAGAATGTCCTGAAACATTGTAGTTCACACCTTGAGAAGGTGTCCTCCCCACCTGAGGTGAAATTGGTCTGTGGAAACTAGGACTTTTATTTTTATGATTTTCTGAATGTGTAAACAAAACATCTAATATTCGAGTTTGGGGGCTCTTATTTTGGAATTCAACATCAGAATGTCCTGAAACATTGTAGTTCACACCTTGAGAAGGTGTCCTCCCCACCTGAGGTGAAATTGGTCTGTGGAAACTAGGACTTTTATTTTTATGATTTTCTGAATGTATGGACAAAAAGGTAATATATGAGTTTTGGGGGCTCTTATTTTGGAATTCAACATCAGAATGTCCTGAAACATTGTAGTTCACACCTTGAGAAGGTGTCCTCCCACCTGAGGTGAAATTGGTCTGTGGAAACTAGGACTTTTATTTTTATGATTTTCTGAATGTATGGACAAAACAGGTAATATATGAGTTTTGGGGGCTCTTATTTTGGAATTCAACATCAGAATGTCCTGAAACATTGTAGTTCACACCTTGAGAAGGTGTCCTCCCCACCTGAGGTGAAATTGGTCTGTGGAAACTAGGACTTTTATTTTTATGATTTTATGAATGTGTAAACAAAACATCTAATATATCGAGTTTGGGGGCTCTTATTTTGGAATTCAACATCAGAATGTCCTGAAACATTGTAGTTCACACCTTGAGAAGGTGTCCTCCCCACCTGAGGTGAAATTGGTCTGTGGAAACTAGGACTTTTATTTTTATGATTTTCTGAATGTATGGACAAAAAGGTAATATTATGAGTTTTGGGGGCTCTTATTTTGGAATTCAACATCAGAATGTCCTGAAACATTGTAGTTCACACCTTGAGAAGGTGTCCTCCCCACCTGAGGTGAAATTGGTCTGTGGAAACTAGGACTTTTATTTTTATGATTTTCTGAATGTGTAAACAAAACATCTAATATTCGAGTTTGGGGGCTCTTATTTTGGAATTCAACATCAGAATGTCCTGAAACATTGTAGTTCACACCTTGAGAAGGTGTCCTCCCCACCTGAGGTGAAATTGGTCTGTGGAAACTAGGACTTTTATTTTTATGATTTTCTGAATGTGTAAACAAAACATCTAATATTATGAGTTTGGGGGCTCTTATTTTGGAATTCAACATCAGAATGTCCTGAAACATTGTAGTTCACACCTTGAGAAGGTGTCCTCCCCACCTGAGGTGAAATTGGTCTGTGGAAACTAGGACTTTTATTTTTATGATTTTCTGAATGTGTAAACAAAACATCTAATATATCGAGTTTGGGGGCTCTTATTTTGGAATTCAACATCAGAATGTCCTGAAACATTGTAGTTCACACCTTGAGAAGGTGTCCTCCCCATCTGAGGTGAAATTGGTCTGTGGAAACTAGGACTTTTATTTTTATGATTTTCTGAATGTATGGACAAAAAGGTAATATATGAGTTTTGGGGGCTCTTATTTTGGAATTCAACATCAGAATGTCCTGAAACATTGTAGTTCACACCTTGAGAAGGTGTCCTCCCCACCTGAGGTGAAATTGGTCTGTGGAAACTAGGACTTTTATTTTTATGATTTTCTGAATGTGTAAACAAAACATCTAATATTCGAGTTTGGGGGCTCTTATTTTGGAATTCAACATCAGAATGTCCTGAAACATTGTAGTTCACACCTTGAGAAGGTGTCCTCCCCACCTGAGGTGAAATTGGTCTGTGGAAACTAGGACTTTTATTTTTATGATTTTCTGAATGTGTAAACAAAACATCTAATATTGAGTTTGGGGGGCTCTTATTTTGGAATTCAACATCAGAATGTCCTGAAACATTGTAGTTCACACCTTGAGAAGGTGTCCTCCCACCTGAGGTGAAATTGGTCTGTGGAAACTAGGACTTTTATTTTTATGATTTTCTGAATGTATGGACAAAAAGGTAATATATGAGTTTTGGGGGCTCTTATTTTGGAATTCAACATCAGAATGTCCTGAAACATTGTAGTTCACACCTTGAGAAGGTGTCCTCCCCACCTGAGGTGAAATTGGTCTGTGGAAACTAGGACTTTTATTTTTATGATTTTCTGAATGTATGGACAAAACATCTAATATTATGAGTTTGGGGGCTCTTATTTTGGAATTCAACATCAGAATGTCCTGAAACATTGTAGTTCACACCTTGAGAAGGTGTCCTCCCACCTGAGGTGAAATTGGTCTGTGGAAACTAGGACTTTTATTTTTATGATTTTCTGAATGTGTAAACAAAACATCTAATATTAGAGTTTGGGGGCTCTTATTTTGGAATTCAACATCAGAATGTCCTGAAACATTGTAGTTCACACCTTGAGAAGGTGTCCTCCCCACCTGAGGTGAAATTGGTCTGTGGAAACTAGGACTTTTATTTTTATGATTTTCTGAATGTATGGACAAAAAGGTAATATATGAGTTTTGGGGGCTCTTATTTTGGAATTCAACATCAGAATGTCCTGAAACATTGTAGTTCACACCTTGAGAAGGTGTCCTCCCCACCTGAGGTGAAATTGGTCTGTGGAAACTAGGACTTTTATTTTTATGATTTTCTGAATGTATGGACAAAACAGGTAATATATGAGTTTGGGGGCTCTTATTTTGGAATTCAACATCAGAATGTCCTGAAACATTGTAGTTCACACCTTGAGAAGGTGTCCTCCCCACCTGAGGTGAAATTGGTCTGTGGAAACTAGGACTTTTATTTTTATGATTTTCTGAATGTATGAACAAAACATCTAATATATGAGTTTTGGGGGCTCTTATTTTGGAATTCAACATCAGAATGTCCTGAAACATTGTAGTTCACACCTTGAGAAGGTGTCCTCCCCACCTGAGGTGAAATTGGTCTGTGGAAACTAGGACTTTTATTTTTATGATTTTCTGAATGTATGGACAAAAAGGTAATATATGAGTTTTGGGGGCTCTTATTTTGGAATTCAACATCAGAATGTCCTGAAACATTGTAGTTCACACCTTGAGAAGGTGTCCTCCCCACCTGAGGTGAAATTGGTCTGTGGAAACTAGGACTTTTATTTTTATGATTTTCTGAATGTGTAAACAAAACATCTAATATTCGAGTTTGGGGGCTCTTATTTTGGAATTCAACATCAGAATGTCCTGAAACATTGTAGTTCACACCTTGAGAAGGTGTCCTCCCCACCTGAGGTGAAATTGGTCTGTGGAAACTAGGACTTTTATTTTTATGATTTTCTGAATGTATGGACAAAACAGGTAATATATGAGTTTGGGGGCTCTTATTTTGGAATTCAACATCAGAATGTCCTGAAACATTGTAGTTCACACCTTGAGAAGGTGTCCTCCCCACCTGAGGTGAAATTGGTCTGTGGAAACTAGGACTTTTATTTTTATGATTTTCTGAATGTATGGACAAAACAGGTAATATTATGAGTTTGGGGGCTCTTATTTTGGAATTCAACATCAGAATGTCCTGAAACATTGTAGTTCACACCTTGAGAAGGTGTCCTCCCCACCTGAGGTGAAATTGGTCTGTGGAAACTAGGACTTTTATTTTTATGATTTTCTGAATGTATGGACAAAAAGGTAATATATGAGTTTTGGGGGCTCTTATTTTGGAATTCAACATCAGAATGTCCTGAAACATTGTAGTTCACACCTTGAGAAGGTGTCCTCCCCACCTGAGGTGAAATTGGTCTGTGGAAACTAGGACTTTTATTTTTATGATTTTCTGAATGTGTAAACAAAACATCTAATATATCGAGTTTGGGGGCTCTTATTTTGGAATTCAACATCAGAATGTCCTGAAACATTGTAGTTCACACCTTGAGAAGGTGTCCTCCCCACCTGAGGTGAAATTGGTCTGTGGAAACTAGGACTTTTATTTTTATGATTTTCTGAATGTATGGACAAAACAGGTAATATTATGAGTTTGGGGGCTCTTATTTTGGAATTCAACATCAGAATGTCCTGAAACATTGTAGTTCACACCTTGAGAAGGTGTCCTCCCCACCTGAGGTGAAATTGGTCTGTGGAAACTAGGACTTTTATTTTTATGATTTTCTGAATGTATGGACAAAAAGGTAATATATGAGTTTTGGGGGCTCTTATTTTGGAATTCAACATCAGAATGTCCTGAAACATTGTAGTTCACACCTTGAGAAGGTGTCCTCCCACCTGAGGTGAAATTGGTCTGTGGAAACTAGGACTTTTATTTTTATGATTTTCTGAATGTATGGACAAAAAGGTAATATATGAGTTTGGGGGCTCTTATTTTGGAATTCAACATCAGAATGTCCTGAAACATTGTAGTTCACACCTTGAGAAGGTGTCCTCCCCACCTGAGGTGAAATTGGTCTGTGGAAACTAGGACTTTTATTTTTATGATTTTCTGAATGTATGGACAAAAAGGTAATATATGAGTTTTGGGGGCTCTTATTTTGGAATTCAACATCAGAATGTCCTGAAACATTGTAGTTCACACCTTGAGAAGGTGTCCTCCCCATCTGAGGTGAAATTGGTCTGTGGAAACTAGGACTTTTATTTTTATGATTTTCTGAATGTATGGACAAAACATGTAATATATGAGTTTTGGGGGCTCTTATTTTGGAATTCAACATCAGAATGTCCTGAAACATTGTAGTTCACACCTTGAGAAGGTGTCCTCCCCACCTGAGGTGAAATTGGTCTGTGGAAACTAGGACTTTTATTTTTATGATTTTCTGAATGTATGGACAAAACAGGTAATATATGAGTTTGGGGGCTCTTATTTTGGAATTCAACATCAGAATGTCCTGAAACATTGTAGTTCACACCTTGAGAAGGTGTCCTCCCCACCTGAGGTGAAATTGGTCTGTGGAAACTAGGACTTTTATTTTTATGATTTTCTGAATGTATGGACAAAACATGTAATATATGAGTTTTGGGGGCTCTTATTTTGGAATTCAACATCAGAATGTCCTGAAACATTGTAGTTCACACCTTGAGAAGGTGTCCTCCCCACCTGAGGTGAAATTGGTCTGTGGAAACTAGGACTTTTATTTTTATGATTTTCTGAATGTATGGACAAAACAGGTAATATATGAGTTTTGGGGGCTCTTATTTTGGAATTCAACATCAGAATGTCCTGAAACATTGTAGTTCACACCTTGAGAAGGTGTCCTCCCACCTGAGGTGAAATTGGTCTGTGGAAACTAGGACTTTTATTTTTATGATTTTCTGAATGTGTAAACAAAACATCTAATATTCGAGTTTGGGGGCTCTTATTTTGGAATTCAACATCAGAATGTCCTGAAACATTGTAGTTCACACCTTGAGAAGGTGTCCTCCCCACCTGAGGTGAAATTGGTCTGTGGAAACTAGGACTTTTATTTTTATGATTTTCTGAATGTATGGACAAAAAGGTAATATATGAGTTTTGGGGGCTCTTATTTTGGAATTCAACATCAGAATGTCCTGAAACATTGTAGTTCACACCTTGAGAAGGTGTCCTCCCCACCTGAGGTGAAATTGGTCTGTGGAAACTAGGACTTTTATTTTTATGATTTTCTGAATGTGTAAACAAAACATCTAATATTCGAGTTTGGGGGCTCTTATTTTGGAATTCAACATCAGAATGTCCTGAAACATTGTAGTTCACACCTTGAGAAGGTGTCCTCCCCACCTGAGGTGAAATTGGTCTGTGGAAACTAGGACTTTTATTTTTATGATTTTCTGAATGTGTAAACAAAACATCTAATATTCGAGTTTGGGGGCTCTTATTTTGGAATTCAACATCAGAATGTCCTGAAACATTGTAGTTCACACCTTGAGAAGGTGTCCTCCCCACCTGAGGTGAAATTGGTCTGTGGAAACTAGGACTTTTATTTTTATGATTTTCTGAATGTATGGACAAAACAGGTAATATATGAGATTTGGGGGCTCTTATTTTGGAATTCAACATCAGAATGTCCTGAAACATTGTAGTTCACACCTTGAGAAGGTGTCCTCCCCACCTGAGGTGAAATTGGTCTGTGGAAACTAGGACTTTTATTTTTATGATTTTCTGAATGTGTAAACAAAACATCTAATATTCGAGTTTGGGGGCTCTTATTTTGGAATTCAACATCAGAATGTCCTGAAACATTGTAGTTCACACCTTGAGAAGGTGTCCTCCCCACCTGAGGTGAAATTGGTCTGTGGAAACTAGGACTTTTATTTTTATGATTTTCTGAATGTATGGACAAAAAGGTAATATATGAGTTTTGGGGGCTCTTATTTTGGAATTCAACATCAGAATGTCCTGAAACATTGTAGTTCACACCTTGAGAAGGTGTCCTCCCCATCTGAGGTGAAATTGGTCTGTGGAAACTAGGACTTTTATTTTTATGATTTTCTGAATGTATGGACAAAAAGGTAATATATGAGTTTTGGGGGCTCTTATTTTGGAATTCAACATCAGAATGTCCTGAAACATTGTAGTTCACACCTTGAGAAGGTGTCCTCCCCACCTGAGGTGAAATTGGTCTGTGGAAACTAGGACTTTTATTTTTATGATTTTCTGAATGTATGGACAAAAAAGGTAATATATGAGTTTGGGGGCTCTTATTTTGGAATTCAACATCAGAATGTCCTGAAACATTGTAGTTCACACCTTGAGAAGGTGTCCTCCCCACCTGAGGTGAAATTGGTCTGTGGAAACTAGGACTTTTATTTTTATGATTTTCTGAATGTGTAAACAAAACATCTAATATTCGAGTTTGGGGGCTCTTATTTTGGAATTCAACATCAGAATGTCCTGAAACATTGTAGTTCACACCTTGAGAAGGTGTCCTCCCCACCTGAGGTGAAATTGGTCTGTGGAAACTAGGACTTTTATTTTTATGATTTTCTGAATGTATGGACAAAAAGGTAATATATGAGTTTTGGGGGCTCTTATTTTGGAATTCAACATCAGAATGTCCTGAAACATTGTAGTTCACACCTTGAGAAGGTGTCCTCCCCACCTGAGGTGAAATTGGTCTGTGGAAACTAGGACTTTTATTTTTATGATTTTCTGAATGTATGGACAAAACAGGTAATATATGAGTTTGGGGGCTCTTATTTTGGAATTCAACATCAGAATGTCCTGAAACATTGTAGTTCACACCTTGAGAAGGTGTCCTCCCACCTGAGGTGAAATTGGTCTGTGGAAACTAGGACTTTTATTTTTATGATTTTCTGAATGTGTGAACAAAACATCTAATATATGAGTTTGGGGGCTCTTATTTTGGAATTCAACATCAGAATGTCCTGAAACATTGTAGTTCACACCTTGAGAAGGTGTCCTCCCCACCTGAGGTGAAATTGGTCTGTGGAAACTAGGACTTTTATTTTTATGATTTTCTGAATGTATGGACAAAACAGGTAATATATGAGTTTTGGGGGCTCTTATTTTGGAATTCAACATCAGAATGTCCTGAAACATTGTAGTTCACACCTTGAGAAGGTGTCCTCCCCACCTGAGGTGAAATTGGTCTGTGGAAACTAGGACTTTTATTTTTATGATTTTCTGAATGTGTAAACAAAACATCTAATATTATGAGTTTGGGGGCTCTTATTTTGGAATTCAACATCAGAATGTCCTGAAACATTGTAGTTCACACCTTGAGAAGGTGTCCTCCCCATCTGAGGTGAAATTGGTCTGTGGAAACTAGGACTTTTATTTTTATGATTTTCTGAATGTGTAAACAAAACATCTAATATATCGAGTTTGGGGGCTCTTATTTTGGAATTCAACATCAGAATGTCCTGAAACATTGTAGTTCACACCTTGAGAAGGTGTCCTCCCCACCTGAGGTGAAATTGGTCTGTGGAAACTAGGACTTTTATTTTTATGATTTTCTGAATGTATGGACAAAAAGGTAATATATGAGTTTTGGGGGCTCTTATTTTGGAATTCAACATCAGAATGTCCTGAAACATTGTAGTTCACACCTTGAGAAGGTGTCCTCCCCACCTGAGGTGAAATTGGTCTGTGGAAACTAGGACTTTTATTTTTATGATTTTCTGAATGTATGGACAAAACAGGTAATATATGAGTTTTGGGGGCTCTTATTTTGGAATTCAACATCAGAATGTCCTGAAACATTGTAGTTCACACCTTGAGAAGGTGTCCTCCCCACCTGAGGTGAAATTGGTCTGTGGAAACTAGGACTTTTATTTTTATGATTTTCTGAATGTATGGACAAAAAGGTAATATATGAGTTTGGGGGGCTCTTATTTTGGAATTCAACATCAGAATGTCCTGAAACATTGTAGTTCACACCTTGAGAAGGTGTCCTCCCCACCTGAGGTGAAATTGGTCTGTGGAAACTAGGACTTTTATTTTTATGATTTTCTGAATGTGTAAACAAAACATCTAATATTCGAGTTTGGGGGCTCTTATTTTGGAATTCAACATCAGAATGTCCTGAAACATTGTAGTTCACACCTTGAGAAGGTGTCCTCCCCACCTGAGGTGAAATTGGTCTGTGGAAACTAGGACTTTTATTTTTATGATTTTCTGAATGTATGGACAAAAAGGTAATATATGAGTTTTGGGGGCTCTTATTTTGGAATTCAACATCAGAATGTCCTGAAACATTGTAGTTCACACCTTGAGAAGGTGTCCTCCCCATCTGAGGTGAAATTGGTCTGTGGAAACTAGGACTTTTATTTTTATGATTTTCTGAATGTATGGACAAAACAGGTAATATATGAGTTTTGGGGGCTCTTATTTTGGAATTCAACATCAGAATGTCCTGAAACATTGTAGTTCACACCTTGAGAAGGTGTCCTCCCCACCTGAGGTGAAATTGGTCTGTGGAAACTAGGACTTTTATTTTTATGATTTTCTGAATGTATGGACAAAACAGGTAATATATGAGTTTGGGGGCTCTTATTTTGGAATTCAACATCAGAATGTCCTGAAACATTGTAGTTCACACCTTGAGAAGGTGTCCTCCCACCTGAGGTGAAATTGGTCTGTGGAAACTAGGACTTTTATTTTTATGATTTTCTGAATGTATGGACAAAACAGGTAATATATGAGTTTGGGGGCTCTTATTTTGGAATTCAACATCAGAATGTCCTGAAACATTGTAGTTCACACCTTGAGAAGGTGTCCTCCCCATCTGAGGTGAAATTGGTCTGTGGAAACTAGGACTTTTATTTTTATGATTTTCTGAATGTATGGACAAAAAGGTAATATATGAGTTTTGGGGGCTCTTATTTTGGAATTCAACATCAGAATGTCCTGAAACATTGTAGTTCACACCTTGAGAAGGTGTCCTCCCCACCTGAGGTGAAATTGGTCTGTGGAAACTAGGACTTTTATTTTTATGATTTTCTGAATGTATGGACAAAAAGGTAATATATGAGTTTGGGGGCTCTTATTTTGGAATTCAACATCAGAATGTCCTGAAACATTGTAGTTCACACCTTGAGAAGGTGTCCTCCCCACCTGAGGTGAAATTGGTCTGTGGAAACTAGGACTTTTATTTTTATGATTTTCTGAATGTGTAAACAAAAAATCTAATATTCGAGTTTGGGGGCTCTTATTTTGGAATTCAACATCAGAATGTCCTGAAACATTGTAGTTCACACCTTGAGAAGGTGTCCTCCCCACCTGAGGTGAAATTGGTCTGTGGAAACTAGGACTTTTATTTTTATGATTTTCTGAATGTATGGACAAAACAGGTAATATATGAGTTTTGGGGGCTCTTATTTTGGAATTCAACATCAGAATGTCCTGAAACATTGTAGTTCACACCTTGAGAAGGTGTCCTCCCCACCTGAGGTGAAATTGGTCTGTGGAAACTAGGACTTTTATTTTTATGATTTTCTGAATGTATGGACAAAACATGTAATATATGAGTTTGGGGGCTCTTATTTTGGAATTCAACATCAGAATGTCCTGAAACATTGTAGTTCACACCTTGAGAAGGTGTCCTCCCCACCTGAGGTGAAATTGGTCTGTGGAAACTAGGACTTTTATTTTTATGATTTTCTGAATGTATGGACAAAAAAGGTAATATATGAGTTTGGGGGCTCTTATTTTGGAATTCAACATCAGAATGTCCTGAAACATTGTAGTTCACACCTTGAGAAGGTGTCCTCCCCACCTGAGGTGAAATTGGTCTGTGGAAACTAGGACTTTTATTTTTATGATTTTCTGAATGTATGGACAAAAAGGTAATATATGAGTTTGGGGGCTCTTATTTTGGAATTCAACATCAGAATGTCCTGAAACATTGTAGTTCACACCTTGAGAAGGTGTCCTCCCCACCTGAGGTGAAATTGGTCTGTGGAAACTAGGACTTTTATTTTTATGATTTTCTGAATGTGTAAACAAAACATCTAATATTCGAGTTTGGGGGCTCTTATTTTGGAATTCAACATCAGAATGTCCTGAAACATTGTAGTTCACACCTTGAGAAGGTGTCCTCCCCATCTGAGGTGAAATTGGTCTGTGGAAACTAGGACTTTTATTTTTATGATTTTCTGAATGTGTAAACAAAACATCTAATATTCGAGTTTGGGGGCTCTTATTTTGGAATTCAACATCAGAATGTCCTGAAACATTGTAGTTCACACCTTGAGAAGGTGTCCTCCCCACCTGAGGTGAAATTGGTCTGTGGAAACTAGGACTTTTATTTTTATGATTTTCTGAATGTATGGACAAAAAGGTAATATATGAGTTTTGGGGGCTCTTATTTTGGAATTCAACATCAGAATGTCCTGAAACATTGTAGTTCACACCTTGAGAAGGTGTCCTCCCCACCTGAGGTGAAATTGGTCTGTGGAAACTAGGACTTTTATTTTTATGATTTTCTGAATGTATGGACAAAAAGGTAATATATGAGTTTTGGGGGCTCTTATTTTGGAATTCAACATCAGAATGTCCTGAAACATTGTAGTTCACACCTTGAGAAGGTGTCCTCCCCACCTGAGGTGAAATTGGTCTGTGGAAACTAGGACTTTTATTTTTATGATTTTCTGAATGTATGGACAAAACAGGTAATATATGAGTTTGGGGGCTCTTATTTTGGAATTCAACATCAGAATGTCCTGAAACATTGTAGTTCACACCTTGAGAAGGTGTCCTCCCACCTGAGGTGAAATTGGTCTGTGGAAACTAGGACTTTTATTTTTATGATTTTCTGAATGTGTAAACAAAACATCTAATATTCGAGTTTGGGGGCTCTTATTTTGGAATTCAACATCAGAATGTCCTGAAACATTGTAGTTCACACCTTGAGAAGGTGTCCTCCCCACCTGAGGTGAAATTGGTCTGTGGAAACTAGGACTTTTATTTTTATGATTTTCTGAATGTATGGACAAAACAGGTAATATATGAGTTTTGGGGGCTCTTATTTTGGAATTCAACATCAGAATGTCCTGAAACATTGTAGTTCACACCTTGAGAAGGTGTCCTCCCACCTGAGGTGAAATTGGTCTGTGGAAACTAGGACTTTTATTTTTATGATTTTCTGAATGTATAGACAAAACATCTAATATATGAGTTTTGGGGGCTCTTATTTTGGAATTCAACATCAGAATGTCCTGAAACATTGTAGTTCACACCTTGAGAAGGTGTCCTCCCCACCTGAGGTGAAATTGGTCTGTGGAAACTAGGACTTTTATTTTTATGATTTTCTGAATGTATGGACAAAACATGTAATATATCGAGTTTGGGGGCTCTTATTTTGGAATTCAACATCAGAATGTCCTGAAACATTGTAGTTCACACCTTGAGAAGGTGTCCTCCCCACCTGAGGTGAAATTGGTCTGTGGAAACTAGGACTTTTATTTTTATGATTTTCTGAATGTATGGACAAAAAGGTAATATATGAGTTTTGGGGGCTCTTATTTTGGAATTCAACATCAGAATGTCCTGAAACATTGTAGTTCACACCTTGAGAAGGTGTCCTCCCCACCTGAGGTGAAATTGGTCTGTGGAAACTAGGACTTTTATTTTTATGATTTTCTGAATGTATGGACAAAACAGCTAATATATCGAGTTTGGGGGCTCTTATTTTGGAATTCAACATCAGAATGTCCTGAAACATTGTAGTTCACACCTTGAGAAGGTGTCCTCCCCACCTGAGGTGAAATTGGTCTGTGGAAACTAGGACTTTTATTTTTATGATTTTCTGAATGTATGGACAAAAAGGTAATATATGAGTTTTGGGGGCTCTTATTTTGGAATTCAACATCAGAATGTCCTGAAACATTGTAGTTCACACCTTGAGAAGGTGTCCTCCCCACCTGAGGTGAAATTGGTCTGTGGAAACTAGGACTTTTATTTTTATGATTTTCTGAATGTATGGACAAAACAGGTAATATATGAGTTTTGGGGGCTCTTATTTTGGAATTCAACATCAGAATGTCCTGAAACATTGTAGTTCACACCTTGAGAAGGTGTCCTCCCCACCTGAGGTGAAATTGGTCTGTGGAAACTAGGACTTTTATTTTTATGATTTTCTGAATGTATGGACAAAACATCTAATATATGAGTTTGGGGGCTCTTATTTTGGAATTCAACATCAGAATGTCCTGAAACATTGTAGTTCACACCTTGAGAAGGTGTCCTCCCCACCTGAGGTGAAATTGGTCTGTGGAAACTAGGACTTTTATTTTTATGATTTTCTGAATGTATGGACAAAACAGGTAATATATGAGTTTTGGGGGCTCTTATTTTGGAATTCAACATCAGAATGTCCTGAAACATTGTAGTTCACACCTTGAGAAGGTGTCCTCCCCACCTGAGGTGAAATTGGTCTGTGGAAACTAGGACTTTTATTTTTATGATTTTCTGAATGTATGGACAAAAAGGTAATATATGAGTTTTGGGGGCTCTTATTTTGGAATTCAACATCAGAATGTCCTGAAACATTGTAGTTCACACCTTGAGAAGGTGTCCTCCCCACCTGAGGTGAAATTGGTCTGTGGAAACTAGGACTTTTATTTTTATGATTTTCTGAATGTGTAAACAAAACATCTAATATTCGAGTTTGGGGGCTCTTATTTTGGAATTCAACATCAGAATGTCCTGAAACATTGTAGTTCACACCTTGAGAAGGTGTCCTCCCCACCTGAGGTGAAATTGGTCTGTGGAAACTAGGACTTTTATTTTATGATTTTCTGAATGTATGGACAAAACAGGTAATATATGAGTTTTGGGGGCTCTTATTTTGGAATTCAACATCAGAATGTCCTGAAACATTGTAGTTCACACCTTGAGAAGGTGTCCTCCCCACCTGAGGTGAAATTGGTCTGTGGAAACTAGGACTTTTATTTTTATGATTTTCTGAATGTATGGACAAAACAGGTAATATATGAGTTTTGGGGGCTCTTATTTTGGAATTCAACATCAGAATGTCCTGAAACATTGTAGTTCACACCTTGAGAAGGTGTCCTCCCCACCTGAGGTGAAATTGGTCTGTGGAAACTAGGACTTTTATTTTTATGATTTTCTGAATGTATGGACAAAACAGGTAATATATGAGTTTGGGGGCTCTTATTTTGGAATTCAACATCAGAATGTCCTGAAACATTGTAGTTCACACCTTGAGAAGGTGTCCTCCCCACCTGAGGTGAAATTGGTCTGTGGAAACTAGGACTTTTATTTTTATGATTTTCTGAATGTATGGACAAAAAGGTAATATATGAGTTTTGGGGGCTCTTATTTTGGAATTCAACATCAGAATGTCCTGAAACATTGTAGTTCACACCTTGAGAAGGTGTCCTCCCCATCTGAGGTGAAATTGGTCTGTGGAAACTAGGACTTTTATTTTTATGATTTTCTGAATGTATGGACAAAACATGTAATATATGAGTTTTGGGGGCTCTTATTTTGGAATTCAACATCAGAATGTCCTGAAACATTGTAGTTCACACCTTGAGAAGGTGTCCTCCCCACCTGAGGTGAAATTGGTCTGTGGAAACTAGGACTTTTATTTTTATGATTTTCTGAATGTATGGACAAAACAGGTAATATATGAGTTTGGGGGCTCTTATTTTGGAATTCAACATCAGAATGTCCTGAAACATTGTAGTTCACACCTTGAGAAGGTGTCCTCCCCACCTGAGGTGAAATTGGTCTGTGGAAACTAGGACTTTTATTTTTATGATTTTCTGAATGTATGGACAAAAAGGTAATATATGAGTTTTGGGGGCTCTTATTTTGGAATTCAACATCAGAATGTCCTGAAACATTGTAGTTCACACCTTGAGAAGGTGTCCTCCCCACCTGAGGTGAAATTGGTCTGTGGAAACTAGGACTTTTATTTTTATGATTTTCTGAATGTGTAAACAAAACATCTAATATTATGAGTTTGGGGGCTCTTATTTTGGAATTCAACATCAGAATGTCCTGAAACATTGTAGTTCACACCTTGAGAAGGTGTCCTCCCCATCTGAGGTGAAATTGGTCTGTGGAAACTAGGACTTTTATTTTTATGATTTTCTGAATGTATGGACAAAACAGGTAATATTATGAGTTTTGGGGGCTCTTATTTTGGAATTCAACATCAGAATGTCCTGAAACATTGTAGTTCACACCTTGAGAAGGTGTCCTCCCCATCTGAGGTGAAATTGGTCTGTGGAAACTAGGACTTTTATTTTTATGATTTTCTGAATGTATGGACAAAAAGGTAATATATGAGTTTTGGGGGCTCTTATTTTGGAATTCAACATCAGAATGTCCTGAAACATTGTAGTTCACACCTTGAGAAGGTGTCCTCCCCACCTGAGGTGAAATTGGTCTGTGGAAACTAGGACTTTTATTTTTATGATTTTCTGAATGTGTAAACAAAACATCTAATATTCGAGTTTGGGGGCTCTTATTTTGGAATTCAACATCAGAATGTCCTGAAACATTGTAGTTCACACCTTGAGAAGGTGTCCTCCCCACCTGAGGTGAAATTGGTCTGTGGAAACTAGGACTTTTATTTTTATGATTTTCTGAATGTATGGACAAAACAGGTAATATATGAGTTTGGGGGCTCTTATTTTGGAATTCAACATCAGAATGTCCTGAAACATTGTAGTTCACACCTTGAGAAGGTGTCCTCCCCATCTGAGGTGAAATTGGTCTGTGGAAACTAGGACTTTTATTTTTATGATTTTCTGAATGTATGGACAAAAAGGTAATATATGAGTTTTGGGGGCTCTTATTTTGGAATTCAACATCAGAATGTCCTGAAACATTGTAGTTCACACCTTGAGAAGGTGTCCTCCCCACCTGAGGTGAAATTGGTCTGTGGAAACTAGGACTTTTATTTTTATGATTTTCTGAATGTATGGACAAAACATGTAATATATGAGTTTGGGGGCTCTTATTTTGGAATTCAACATCAGAATGTCCTGAAACATTGTAGTTCACACCTTGAGAAGGTGTCCTCCCCACCTGAGGTGAAATTGGTCTGTGGAAACTAGGACTTTTATTTTTATGATTTTCTGAATGTGTAAACAAAACATCTAATATTCGAGTTTGGGGGCTCTTATTTTGGAATTCAACATCAGAATGTCCTGAAACATTGTAGTTCACACCTTGAGAAGGTGTCCTCCCCACCTGAGGTGAAATTGGTCTGTGGAAACTAGGACTTTTATTTTTATGATTTTCTGAATGTATGGACAAAACAGGTAATATATGAGTTTTGGGGGCTCTTATTTTGGAATTCAACATCAGAATGTCCTGAAACATTGTAGTTCACACCTTGAGAAGGTGTCCTCCCACCTGAGGTGAAATTGGTCTGTGGAAACTAGGACTTTTATTTTTATGATTTTCTGAATGTATGGACAAAAAGGTAATATATAGAGTTTTGGGGGCTCTTATTTTGGAATTCAACATCAGAATGTCCTGAAACATTGTAGTTCACACCTTGAGAAGGTGTCCTCCCCACCTGAGGTGAAATTGGTCTGTGGAAACTAGGACTTTTATTTTTATGATTTTCTGAATGTATGGACAAAACAGGTAATATATGAGTTTGGGGGCTCTTATTTTGGAATTCAACATCAGAATGTCCTGAAACATTGTAGTTCACACCTTGAGAAGGTGTCCTCCCCACCTGAGGTGAAATTGGTCTGTGGAAACTAGGACTTTTATTTTTATGATTTTCTGAATGTGTAAACAAAACATCTAATATTCGAGTTTGGGGGCTCTTATTTTGGAATTCAACATCAGAATGTCCTGAAACATTGTAGTTCACACCTTGAGAAGGTGTCCTCCCCACCTGAGGTGAAATTGGTCTGTGGAAACTAGGACTTTTATTTTATGATTTTCTGAATGTATGGACAAAAAGGTAATATATGAGTTTTGGGGGCTCTTATTTTGGAATTCAACATCAGAATGTCCTGAAACATTGTAGTTCACACCTTGAGAAGGTGTCCTCCCCACCTGAGGTGAAATTGGTCTGTGGAAACTAGGACTTTTATTTTTATGATTTTCTGAATGTGTAAACAAAACATCTAATATTCGAGTTTGGGGGCTCTTATTTTGGAATTCAACATCAGAATGTCCTGAAACATTGTAGTTCACACCTTGAGAAGGTGTCCTCCCCATCTGAGGTGAAATTGGTCTGTGGAAACTAGGACTTTTATTTTTATGATTTTCTGAATGTGTAAACAAAACATCTAATATTCGAGTTTGGGGGCTCTTATTTTGGAATTCAACATCAGAATGTCCTGAAACATTGTAGTTCACACCTTGAGAAGGTGTCCTCCCCATCTGAGGTGAAATTGGTCTGTGGAAACTAGGACTTTTATTTTTATGATTTTCTGAATGTATGGACAAAACAGGTAATATATGAGATTTGGGGGCTCTTATTTTGGAATTCAACATCAGAATGTCCTGAAACATTGTAGTTCACACCTTGAGAAGGTGTCCTCCCCACCTGAGGTGAAATTGGTCTGTGGAAACTAGGACTTTTATTTTTATGATTTTCTGAATGTGTAAACAAAACATCTAATATTCGAGTTTGGGGGCTCTTATTTTGGAATTCAACATCAGAATGTCCTGAAACATTGTAGTTCACACCTTGAGAAGGTGTCCTCCCCATCTGAGGTGAAATTGGTCTGTGGAAACTAGGACTTTTATTTTTATGATTTTCTGAATGTATGGACAAAACAGGTAATATATGAGTTTTGGGGGCTCTTATTTTGGAATTCAACATCAGAATGTCCTGAAACATTGTAGTTCACACCTTGAGAAGGTGTCCTCCCCATCTGAGGTGAAATTGGTCTGTGGAAACTAGGACTTTTATTTTTATGATTTTCTGAATGTATGGACAAAACAGGTAATATATGAGTTTTGGGGGCTCTTATTTTGGAATTCAACATCAGAATGTCCTGAAACATTGTAGTTCACACCTTGAGAAGGTGTCCTCCCCACCTGAGGTGAAATTGGTCTGTGGAAACTAGGACTTTTATTTTTATGATTTTCTGAATGTATGGACAAAACAGGTAATATATGAGTTTGGGGGCTCTTATTTTGGAATTCAACATCAGAATGTCCTGAAACATTGTAGTTCACACCTTGAGAAGGTGTCCTCCCCACCTGAGGTGAAATTGGTCTGTGGAAACTAGGACTTTTATTTTTATGATTTTCTGAATGTGTAAACAAAACATCTAATATTCGAGTTTGGGGGCTCTTATTTTGGAATTCAACATCAGAATGTCCTGAAACATTGTAGTTCACACCTTGAGAAGGTGTCCTCCCCACCTGAGGTGAAATTGGTCTGTGGAAACTAGGACTTTTATTTTTATGATTTTCTGAATGTATGGACAAAACAGGTAATATATGAGTTTTGGGGGCTCTTATTTTGGAATTCAACATCAGAATGTCCTGAAACATTGTAGTTCACACCTTGAGAAGGTGTCCTCCCCACCTGAGGTGAAATTGGTCTGTGGAAACTAGGACTTTTATTTTTATGATTTTCTGAATGTGTAAACAAAACATCTAATATTCGAGTTTGGGGGCTCTTATTTTGGAATTCAACATCAGAATGTCCTGAAACATTGTAGTTCACACCTTGAGAAGGTGTCCTCCCCACCTGAGGTGAAATTGGTCTGTGGAAACTAGGACTTTTATTTTTATGATTTTCTGAATGTATGGACAAAAAAGGTAATATTATGAGTTTGGGGGCTCTTATTTTGGAATTCAACATCAGAATGTCCTGAAACATTGTAGTTCACACCTTGAGAAGGTGTCCTCCCCACCTGAGGTGAAATTGGTCTGTGGAAACTAGGACTTTTATTTTTATGATTTTCTGAATGTATGGACAAAACAGGTAATATATGAGTTTGGGGGCTCTTATTTTGGAATTCAACATCAGAATGTCCTGAAACATTGTAGTTCACACCTTGAGAAGGTGTCCTCCCCACCTGAGGTGAAATTGGTCTGTGGAAACTAGGACTTTTATTTTTATGATTTTCTGAATGTGTAAACAAAACATCTAATATTCGAGTTTGGGGGCTCTTATTTTGGAATTCAACATCAGAATGTCCTGAAACATTGTAGTTCACACCTTGAGAAGGTGTCCTCCCCATCTGAGGTGAAATTGGTCTGTGGAAACTAGGACTTTTATTTTTATGATTTTCTGAATGTGTAAACAAAACATCTAATATTCGAGTTTGGGGGCTCTTATTTTGGAATTCAACATCAGAATGTCCTGAAACATTGTAGTTCACACCTTGAGAAGGTGTCCTCCCCACCTGAGGTGAAATTGGTCTGTGGAAACTAGGACTTTTATTTTTATGATTTTCTGAATGTATGGACAAAACAGGTAATATATGAGTTTTGGGGGCTCTTATTTTGGAATTCAACATCAGAATGTCCTGAAACATTGTAGTTCACACCTTGAGAAGGTGTCCTCCCCACCTGAGGTGAAATTGGTCTGTGGAAACTAGGACTTTTATTTTTATGATTTTCTGAATGTATGGACAAAACAGCTAATATATGAGTTTGGGGGCTCTTATTTTGGAATTCAACATCAGAATGTCCTGAAACATTGTAGTTCACACCTTGAGAAGGTGTCCTCCCCACCTGAGGTGAAATTGGTCTGTGGAAACTAGGACTTTTATTTTTATGATTTTCTGAATGTATGGACAAAAAGGTAATATATGAGTTTTGGGGGCTCTTATTTTGGAATTCAACATCAGAATGTCCTGAAACATTGTAGTTCACACCTTGAGAAGGTGTCCTCCCCACCTGAGGTGAAATTGGTCTGTGGAAACTAGGACTTTTATTTTTATGATTTTCTGAATGTGTAAACAAAACATCTAATATTCGAGTTTGGGGGCTCTTATTTTGGAATTCAACATCAGAATGTCCTGAAACATTGTAGTTCACACCTTGAGAAGGTGTCCTCCCCACCTGAGGTGAAATTGGTCTGTGGAAACTAGGACTTTTATTTTTATGATTTTCTGAATGTATGGACAAAACAGGTAATATATAGAGTTTGGGGGCTCTTATTTTGGAATTCAACATCAGAATGTCCTGAAACATTGTAGTTCACACCTTGAGAAGGTGTCCTCCCCACCTGAGGTGAAATTGGTCTGTGGAAACTAGGACTTTTATTTTTATGATTTTCTGAATGTATGAACAAAACATCTAATATTATGAGTTTTGGGGGCTCTTATTTTGGAATTCAACATCAGAATGTCCTGAAACATTGTAGTTCACACCTTGAGAAGGTGTCCTCCCCATCTGAGGTGAAATTGGTCTGTGGAAACTAGGACTTTTATTTTTATGATTTTCTGAATGTATAGACAAAACATCTAATATATCGAGTTTGGGGGCTCTTATTTTGGAATTCAACATCAGAATGTCCTGAAACATTGTAGTTCACACCTTGAGAAGGTGTCCTCCCCATCTGAGGTGAAATTGGTCTGTGGAAACTAGGACTTTTATTTTTATGATTTTCTGAATGTGTAAACAAAACATCTAATATTCGAGTTTGGGGGCTCTTATTTTGGAATTCAACATCAGAATGTCCTGAAACATTGTAGTTCACACCTTGAGAAGGTGTCCTCCCCACCTGAGGTGAAATTGGTCTGTGGAAACTAGGACTTTTATTTTTATGATTTTCTGAATGTATGGACAAAAAGGTAATATATGAGTTTTGGGGGCTCTTATTTTGGAATTCAACATCAGAATGTCCTGAAACATTGTAGTTCACACCTTGAGAAGGTGTCCTCCCACCTGAGGTGAAATTGGTCTGTGGAAACTAGGACTTTTATTTTTATGATTTTCTGAATGTATGAACAAAACATCTAATATATGAGTTTGGGGGCTCTTATTTTGGAATTCAACATCAGAATGTCCTGAAACATTGTAGTTCACACCTTGAGAAGGTGTCCTCCCCACCTGAGGTGAAATTGGTCTGTGGAAACTAGGACTTTTATTTTTATGATTTTCTGAATGTATGGACAAAACAGGTAATATTATGAGTTTGGGGGCTCTTATTTTGGAATTCAACATCAGAATGTCCTGAAACATTGTAGTTCACACCTTGAGAAGGTGTCCTCCCCACCTGAGGTGAAATTGGTCTGTGGAAACTAGGACTTTTATTTTTATGATTTTCTGAATGTATGGACAAAAAGGTAATATATGAGTTTTGGGGGCTCTTATTTTGGAATTCAACATCAGAATGTCCTGAAACATTGTAGTTCACACCTTGAGAAGGTGTCCTCCCCACCTGAGGTGAAATTGGTCTGTGGAAACTAGGACTTTTATTTTTATGATTTTCTGAATGTGTAAACAAAACATCTAATATTCGAGTTTGGGGGCTCTTATTTTGGAATTCAACATCAGAATGTCCTGAAACATTGTAGTTCACACCTTGAGAAGGTGTCCTCCCCACCTGAGGTGAAATTGGTCTGTGGAAACTAGGACTTTTATTTTTATGATTTTCTGAATGTGTAAACAAAACATCTAATATTCGAGTTTGGGGGCTCTTATTTTGGAATTCAACATCAGAATGTCCTGAAACATTGTAGTTCACACCTTGAGAAGGTGTCCTCCCACCTGAGGTGAAATTGGTCTGTGGAAACTAGGACTTTTATTTTTATGATTTTCTGAATGTATGGACAAAACAGGTAATATATGAGTTTTGGGGGCTCTTATTTTGGAATTCAACATCAGAATGTCCTGAAACATTGTAGTTCACACCTTGAGAAGGTGTCCTCCCATCTGAGGTGAAATTGGTCTGTGGAAACTAGGACTTTTATTTTTATGATTTTCTGAATGTGTAAACAAAACATCTAATATTCGAGTTTGGGGGCTCTTATTTTGGAATTCAACATCAGAATGTCCTGAAACATTGTAGTTCACACCTTGAGAAGGTGTCCTCCCCATCTGAGGTGAAATTGGTCTGTGGAAACTAGGACTTTTATTTTTATGATTTTCTGAATGTATGGACAAAAAAGGTAATATATGAGTTTTGGGGGCTCTTATTTTGGAATTCAACATCAGAATGTCCTGAAACATTGTAGTTCACACCTTGAGAAGGTGTCCTCCCCATCTGAGGTGAAATTGGTCTGTGGAAACTAGGACTTTTATTTTTATGATTTTCTGAATGTATGGACAAAACATGTAATATATGAGTTTTGGGGGCTCTTATTTTGGAATTCAACATCAGAATGTCCTGAAACATTGTAGTTCACACCTTGAGAAGGTGTCCTCCCCACCTGAGGTGAAATTGGTCTGTGGAAACTAGGACTTTTATTTTTATGATTTTCTGAATGTGTAAACAAAACATCTAATATATGAGTTTGGGGGCTCTTATTTTGGAATTCAACATCAGAATGTCCTGAAACATTGTAGTTCACACCTTGAGAAGGTGTCCTCCCACCTGAGGTGAAATTGGTCTGTGGAAACTAGGACTTTTATTTTTATGATTTTCTGAATGTGTAAACAAAACATCTAATATTCGAGTTTGGGGGCTCTTATTTTGGAATTCAACATCAGAATGTCCTGAAACATTGTAGTTCACACCTTGAGAAGGTGTCCTCCCCACCTGAGGTGAAATTGGTCTGTGGAAACTAGGACTTTTATTTTTATGATTTTCTGAATGTATGGACAAAAAGGTAATATATGAGTTTTGGGGGCTCTTATTTTGGAATTCAACATCAGAATGTCCTGAAACATTGTAGTTCACACCTTGAGAAGGTGTCCTCCCCACCTGAGGTGAAATTGGTCTGTGGAAACTAGGACTTTTATTTTTATGATTTTCTGAATGTATGGACAAAACATGTAATATATGAGTTTTGGGGGCTCTTATTTTGGAATTCAACATCAGAATGTCCTGAAACATTGTAGTTCACACCTTGAGAAGGTGTCCTCCCCACCTGAGGTGAAATTGGTCTGTGGAAACTAGGACTTTTATTTTTATGATTTTCTGAATGTATGGACAAAACATGTAATATATGAGTTTTGGGGGCTCTTATTTTGGAATTCAACATCAGAATGTCCTGAAACATTGTAGTTCACACCTTGAGAAGGTGTCCTCCCCACCTGAGGTGAAATTGGTCTGTGGAAACTAGGACTTTTATTTTTATGATTTTCTGAATGTGTAAACAAAACATCTAATATATCGAGTTTGGGGGCTCTTATTTTGGAATTCAACATCAGAATGTCCTGAAACATTGTAGTTCACACCTTGAGAAGGTGTCCTCCCCATCTGAGGTGAAATTGGTCTGTGGAAACTAGGACTTTTATTTTTATGATTTTCTGAATGTGTAAACAAAACATCTAATATTCGAGTTTGGGGGCTCTTATTTTGGAATTCAACATCAGAATGTCCTGAAACATTGTAGTTCACACCTTGAGAAGGTGTCCTCCCCACCTGAGGTGAAATTGGTCTGTGGAAACTAGGACTTTTATTTTTATGATTTTCTGAATGTATGGACAAAACAGGTAATATATGAGTTTTGGGGGCTCTTATTTTGGAATTCAACATCAGAATGTCCTGAAACATTGTAGTTCACACCTTGAGAAGGTGTCCTCCCACCTGAGGTGAAATTGGTCTGTGGAAACTAGGACTTTTATTTTTATGATTTTCTGAATGTATGAACAAAACAGGTAATATATGAGTTTTGGGGGCTCTTATTTTGGAATTCAACATCAGAATGTCCTGAAACATTGTAGTTCACACCTTGAGAAGGTGTCCTCCCCACCTGAGGTGAAATTGGTCTGTGGAAACTAGGACTTTTATTTTTATGATTTTCTGAATGTATGGACAAAACAGGTAATATATGAGTTTGGGGGCTCTTATTTTGGAATTCAACATCAGAATGTCCTGAAACATTGTAGTTCACACCTTGAGAAGGTGTCCTCCCCACCTGAGGTGAAATTGGTCTGTGGAAACTAGGACTTTTATTTTTATGATTTTCTGAATGTGTAAACAAAACATCTAATATTCGAGTTTGGGGGCTCTTATTTTGGAATTCAACATCAGAATGTCCTGAAACATTGTAGTTCACACCTTGAGAAGGTGTCCTCCCCACCTGAGGTGAAATTGGTCTGTGGAAACTAGGACTTTTATTTTATGATTTTCTGAATGTATGGACAAAAAGGTAATATATGAGTTTTGGGGGCTCTTATTTTGGAATTCAACATCAGAATGTCCTGAAACATTGTAGTTCACACCTTGAGAAGGTGTCCTCCCCACCTGAGGTGAAATTGGTCTGTGGAAACTAGGACTTTTATTTTTATGATTTTCTGAATGTGTAAACAAAACATCTAATATTCGAGTTTGGGGGCTCTTATTTTGGAATTCAACATCAGAATGTCCTGAAACATTGTAGTTCACACCTTGAGAAGGTGTCCTCCCCACCTGAGGTGAAATTGGTCTGTGGAAACTAGGACTTTTATTTTTATGATTTTCTGAATGTATGGACAAAAAGGTAATATATGAGTTTTGGGGGCTCTTATTTTGGAATTCAACATCAGAATGTCCTGAAACATTGTAGTTCACACCTTGAGAAGGTGTCCTCCCCACCTGAGGTGAAATTGGTCTGTGGAAACTAGGACTTTTATTTTTATGATTTTCTGAATGTGTAAACAAAACATCTAATATTCGAGTTTGGGGGCTCTTATTTTGGAATTCAACATCAGAATGTCCTGAAACATTGTAGTTCACACCTTGAGAAGGTGTCCTCCCCACCTGAGGTGAAATTGGTCTGTGGAAACTAGGACTTTTATTTTTATGATTTTCTGAATGTGTAAACAAAACATCTAATATTCGAGTTTGGGGGCTCTTATTTTGGAATTCAACATCAGAATGTCCTGAAACATTGTAGTTCACACCTTGAGAAGGTGTCCTCCCCACCTGAGGTGAAATTGGTCTGTGGAAACTAGGACTTTTATTTTTATGATTTTCTGAATGTATGGACAAAACATGTAATATATGAGTTTTGGGGGCTCTTATTTTGGAATTCAACATCAGAATGTCCTGAAACATTGTAGTTCACACCTTGAGAAGGTGTCCTCCCCACCTGAGGTGAAATTGGTCTGTGGAAACTAGGACTTTTATTTTTATGATTTTCTGAATGTATGGACAAAACATCTAATATATGAGTTTTGGGGGCTCTTATTTTGGAATTCAACATCAGAATGTCCTGAAACATTGTAGTTCACACCTTGAGAAGGTGTCCTCCCCACCTGAGGTGAAATTGGTCTGTGGAAACTAGGACTTTTATTTTTATGATTTTCTGAATGTATGGACAAAACATGTAATATATGAGTTTTGGGGGCTCTTATTTTGGAATTCAACATCAGAATGTCCTGAAACATTGTAGTTCACACCTTGAGAAGGTGTCCTCCCCACCTGAGGTGAAATTGGTCTGTGGAAACTAGGACTTTTATTTTTATGATTTTCTGAATGTGTAAACAAAACATCTAATATTCGAGTTTGGGGGCTCTTATTTTGGAATTCAACATCAGAATGTCCTGAAACATTGTAGTTCACACCTTGAGAAGGTGTCCTCCCCACCTGAGGTGAAATTGGTCTGTGGAAACTAGGACTTTTATTTTTATGATTTTCTGAATGTATGGACAAAACAGGTAATATATGAGTTTGGGGGGCTCTTATTTTGGAATTCAACATCAGAATGTCCTGAAACATTGTAGTTCACACCTTGAGAAGGTGTCCTCCCCACCTGAGGTGAAATTGGTCTGTGGAAACTAGGACTTTTATTTTTATGATTTTCTGAATGTGTAAACAAAACATCTAATATATCGAGTTTGGGGGCTCTTATTTTGGAATTCAACATCAGAATGTCCTGAAACATTGTAGTTCACACCTTGAGAAGGTGTCCTCCCACCTGAGGTGAAATTGGTCTGTGGAAACTAGGACTTTTATTTTTATGATTTTCTGAATGTGTAAACAAAACATCTAATATTCGAGTTTGGGGGCTCTTATTTTGGAATTCAACATCAGAATGTCCTGAAACATTGTAGTTCACACCTTGAGAAGGTGTCCTCCCCACCTGAGGTGAAATTGGTCTGTGGAAACTAGGACTTTTATTTTTATGATTTTCTGAATGTATGGACAAAAAGGTAATATATGAGTTTTGGGGGCTCTTATTTTGGAATTCAACATCAGAATGTCCTGAAACATTGTAGTTCACACCTTGAGAAGGTGTCCTCCCCACCTGAGGTGAAATTGGTCTGTGGAAACTAGGACTTTTATTTTTATGATTTTCTGAATGTGTAAACAAAACATCTAATATTAGAGTTTTGGGGGCTCTTATTTTGGAATTCAACATCAGAATGTCCTGAAACATTGTAGTTCACACCTTGAGAAGGTGTCCTCCCCACCTGAGGTGAAATTGGTCTGTGGAAACTAGGACTTTTATTTTTATGATTTTCTGAATGTATGGACAAAACATCTAATATATCGAGTTTTGGGGGCTCTTATTTTGGAATTCAACATCAGAATGTCCTGAAACATTGTAGTTCACACCTTGAGAAGGTGTCCTCCCCACCTGAGGTGAAATTGGTCTGTGGAAACTAGGACTTTTATTTTTATGATTTTCTGAATGTATGGACAAAAAGGTAATATATGAGTTTTGGGGGCTCTTATTTTGGAATTCAACATCAGAATGTCCTGAAACATTGTAGTTCACACCTTGAGAAGGTGTCCTCCCCACCTGAGGTGAAATTGGTCTGTGGAAACTAGGACTTTTATTTTTATGATTTTCTGAATGTATAGACAAAACATCTAATATATGAGTTTGGGGGCTCTTATTTTGGAATTCAACATCAGAATGTCCTGAAACATTGTAGTTCACACCTTGAGAAGGTGTCCTCCCCACCTGAGGTGAAATTGGTCTGTGGAAACTAGGACTTTTATTTTTATGATTTTCTGAATGTATAGACAAAACATCTAATATTATGAGTTTGGGGGCTCTTATTTTGGAATTCAACATCAGAATGTCCTGAAACATTGTAGTTCACACCTTGAGAAGGTGTCCTCCCACCTGAGGTGAAATTGGTCTGTGGAAACTAGGACTTTTATTTTTATGATTTTCTGAATGTGTAAACAAAACATCTAATATATCGAGTTTGGGGGCTCTTATTTTGGAATTCAACATCAGAATGTCCTGAAACATTGTAGTTCACACCTTGAGAAGGTGTCCTCCCACCTGAGGTGAAATTGGTCTGTGGAAACTAGGACTTTTATTTTTATGATTTTCTGAATGTATGGACAAAACAGGTAATATATGAGTTTTGGGGGCTCTTATTTTGGAATTCAACATCAGAATGTCCTGAAACATTGTAGTTCACACCTTGAGAAGGTGTCCTCCCCACCTGAGGTGAAATTGGTCTGTGGAAACTAGGACTTTTATTTTTATGATTTTCTGAATGTATGGACAAAACAGGTAATATATGAGTTTTGGGGGCTCTTATTTTGGAATTCAACATCAGAATGTCCTGAAACATTGTAGTTCACACCTTGAGAAGGTGTCCTCCCCACCTGAGGTGAAATTGGTCTGTGGAAACTAGGACTTTTATTTTTATGATTTTCTGAATGTGTAAACAAAACATCTAATATTCGAGTTTGGGGGCTCTTATTTTGGAATTCAACATCAGAATGTCCTGAAACATTGTAGTTCACACCTTGAGAAGGTGTCCTCCCCACCTGAGGTGAAATTGGTCTGTGGAAACTAGGACTTTTATTTTTATGATTTTCTGAATGTATGGACAAAACATGTAATATATGAGTTTTGGGGGCTCTTATTTTGGAATTCAACATCAGAATGTCCTGAAACATTGTAGTTCACACCTTGAGAAGGTGTCCTCCCCACCTGAGGTGAAATTGGTCTGTGGAAACTAGGACTTTTATTTTTATGATTTTCTGAATGTGTAAACAAAACATCTAATATTCGAGTTTGGGGGCTCTTATTTTGGAATTCAACATCAGAATGTCCTGAAACATTGTAGTTCACACCTTGAGAAGGTGTCCTCCCCACCTGAGGTGAAATTGGTCTGTGGAAACTAGGACTTTTATTTTTATGATTTTCTGAATGTATGGACAAAAAGGTAATATATGAGTTTTGGGGGCTCTTATTTTGGAATTCAACATCAGAATGTCCTGAAACATTGTAGTTCACACCTTGAGAAGGTGTCCTCCCATCTGAGGTGAAATTGGTCTGTGGAAACTAGGACTTTTATTTTTATGATTTTCTGAATGTGTAAACAAAACATCTAATATTATGAGTTTGGGGGCTCTTATTTTGGAATTCAACATCAGAATGTCCTGAAACATTGTAGTTCACACCTTGAGAAGGTGTCCTCCCCACCTGAGGTGAAATTGGTCTGTGGAAACTAGGACTTTTATTTTTATGATTTTCTGAATGTGTAAACAAAACATCTAATATTCGAGTTTGGGGGCTCTTATTTTGGAATTCAACATCAGAATGTCCTGAAACATTGTAGTTCACACCTTGAGAAGGTGTCCTCCCCACCTGAGGTGAAATTGGTCTGTGGAAACTAGGACTTTTATTTTTATGATTTTCTGAATGTATGGACAAAAAGGTAATATATGAGTTTTGGGGGCTCTTATTTTGGAATTCAACATCAGAATGTCCTGAAACATTGTAGTTCACACCTTGAGAAGGTGTCCTCCCACCTGAGGTGAAATTGGTCTGTGGAAACTAGGACTTTTATTTTTATGATTTTCTGAATGTGTAAACAAAACATCTAATATTCGAGTTTGGGGGCTCTTATTTTGGAATTCAACATCAGAATGTCCTGAAACATTGTAGTTCACACCTTGAGAAGGTGTCCTCCCCACCTGAGGTGAAATTGGTCTGTGGAAACTAGGACTTTTATTTTTATGATTTTCTGAATGTATGAACAAAACATCTAATATATCGAGTTTTGGGGGCTCTTATTTTGGAATTCAACATCAGAATGTCCTGAAACATTGTAGTTCACACCTTGAGAAGGTGTCCTCCCCACCTGAGGTGAAATTGGTCTGTGGAAACTAGGACTTTTATTTTTATGATTTTCTGAATGTGTAAACAAAACATCTAATATATCGAGTTTTGGGGGCTCTTATTTTGGAATTCAACATCAGAATGTCCTGAAACATTGTAGTTCACACCTTGAGAAGGTGTCCTCCCCACCTGAGGTGAAATTGGTCTGTGGAAACTAGGACTTTTATTTTTATGATTTTCTGAATGTGTAAACAAAACATCTAATATTCGAGTTTGGGGGCTCTTATTTTGGAATTCAACATCAGAATGTCCTGAAACATTGTAGTTCACACCTTGAGAAGGTGTCCTCCCCACCTGAGGTGAAATTGGTCTGTGGAAACTAGGACTTTTATTTTTATGATTTTCTGAATGTGTAAACAAAACATCTAATATATCGAGTTTGGGGGCTCTTATTTTGGAATTCAACATCAGAATGTCCTGAAACATTGTAGTTCACACCTTGAGAAGGTGTCCTCCCCACCTGAGGTGAAATTGGTCTGTGGAAACTAGGACTTTTATTTTTATGATTTTCTGAATGTATGGACAAAAAAGGTAATATATGAGTTTTGTGGGGGCTCTTATTTTGGAATTCAACATCAGAATGTCCTGAAACATTGTAGTTCACACCTTGAGAAGGTGTCCTCTCCATCTGAGGTGAAATTGGTCTGTGGAAACTAGGACTTTTATTTTTATGATTTTCTGAATGTGTAAACAAAACATCTAATATTCGAGTTTGGGGGGCTCTTATTTTGGAATTCAACATCAGAATGTCCTGAAACATTGTAGTTCACACCTTGAGAAGGTGTCCTCCCCACCTGAGGTGAAATTGGTCTGTGGAAACTAGGACTTTTATTTTTATGATTTTCTGAATGTATGGACAAAAAAGGTAATATATGAGTTTTGGGGGCTCTTATTTTGGAATTCAACATCAGAATGTCCTGAAACATTGTAGTTCACACCTTGAGAAGGTGTCCTCCCCACCTGAGGTGAAATTGGTCTGTGGAAACTAGGACTTTTATTTTTATGATTTTCTGAATGTATGGACAAAACATGTAATATATGAGTTTTGGGGGCTCTTATTTTGGAATTCAACATCAGAATGTCCTGAAACATTGTAGTTCACACCTTGAGAAGGTGTCCTCCCCACCTGAGGTGAAATTGGTCTGTGGAAACTAGGACTTTTATTTTTATGATTTTCTGAATGTATGGACAAAAAGGTAATATATGAGTTTTGGGGGCTCTTATTTTGGAATTCAACATCAGAATGTCCTGAAACATTGTAGTTCACACCTTGAGAAGGTGTCCTCCCCACCTGAGGTGAAATTGGTCTGTGGAAACTAGGACTTTTATTTTTATGATTTTCTGAATGTGTAAACAAAACATCTAATATTCGAGTTTGGGGGCTCTTATTTTGGAATTCAACATCAGAATGTCCTGAAACATTGTAGTTCACACCTTGAGAAGGTGTCCTCCCCACCTGAGGTGAAATTGGTCTGTGGAAACTAGGACTTTTATTTTTATGATTTTCTGAATGTATGGACAAAAAGGTAATATATGAGTTTTGGGGGCTCTTATTTTGGAATTCAACATCAGAATGTCCTGAAACATTGTAGTTCACACCTTGAGAAGGTGTCCTCTCCATCTGAGGTGAAATTGGTCTGTGGAAGCTAGGACTTTTATTTTTATGATTTTCTGAATGTGTAAACAAAACATCTAATATTCGAGTTTTGGGGGCTCTTATTTTGGAATTCAACATCAGAATGTCCTGAAACATTGTAGTTCACACCTTGAGAAGGTGTCCTCCCCATCTGAGGTGAAATTGGTCTGTGGAAACTAGGACTTTTATTTTTATGATTTTATGAATGTGTAAACAAAACATCTAATATTCGAGTTTGGGGGCTCTTATTTTGGAATTCAACATCAGAATGTCCTGAAACATTGTAGTTCACACCTTGAGAAGGTGTCCTCCCCACCTGAGGTGAAATTGGTCTGTGGAAACTAGGACTTTTATTTTTATGATTTTCTGAATGTATGGACAAAAAAGGTAATATATGAGTTTTGGGGGCTCTTATTTTGGAATTCAACATCAGAATGTCCTGAAACATTGTAGTTCACACCTTGAGAAGGTGTCCTCTCCATCTGAGGTGAAATTGGTCTGTGGAAGCTAGGACTTTTATTTTTATGATTTTCTGAATGTGTAAACAAAACATCTAATATTCGAGTTTGGGGGCTCTTATTTTGGAATTCAACATCAGAATGTCCTGAAACATTGTAGTTGACACCTTGAGAAGGTGTCCTCCCCACCTGAGGTGAAATTGGTCTGTGGAAACTAGGACTTTTATTTTTATGATTTTCTGAATGTATGGACAAAAAAGGTAATATATGAGTTTTGGGGGGGCTCTTATTTTGGAATTCAACATCAGAATGTCCTGAAACATTGTAGTTCACACCTTGAGAAGGTGTCCTCCCCACCTGAGGTGAAATTGGTCTGTGGAAACTAGGACTTTTATTTTTATGATTTTCTGAATGTGTAAACAAAACATCTAATATTTGAGTTTGGGGGCTCTTATTTTGGAATTCAACATCAGAATGTCCTGAAACATTGTAGTTCACACCTTGAGAAGGTGTCCTCCCACCTGAGGTGAAATTGGTCTGTGGAAACTAGGACTTTTATTTTTATGATTTTCTGAATGTGTAAACAAAACATCTAATATTCGAGTTTGGGGGCTCTTATTTTGGAATTCAACATCAGAATGTCCTGAAACATTGTAGTTCACACCTTGAGAAGGTGTCCTCCCCACCTGAGGTGAAATTGGTCTGTGGAAACTAGGACTTTTATTTTTATGATTTTCTGAATGTATGGACAAAAAGGTAATATATGAGTTTTGGGGGCTCTTATTTTGGAATTCAACATCAGAATGTCCTGAAACATTGTAGTTCACACCTTGAGAAGGTGTCCTCTCCATCTGAGGTGAAATTGGTCTGTGGAAGCTAGGACTTTTATTTTTATGATTTTCTGAATGTGTAAACAAAACATCTAATATTCGAGTTTGGGGGCTCTTATTTTGGAATTCAACATCAGAATGTCCTGAAACATTGTAGTTCACACCTTGAGAAGGTGTCCTCCCCACCTGAGGTGAAATTGGTCTGTGGAAACTAGGACTTTTATTTTTATGATTTTCTGAATGTATGGACAAAACAGGTAATATATGAGATTTGGGGGCTCTTATTTTGGAATTCAACATCAGAATGTCCTGAAACATTGTAGTTCACACCTTGAGAAGGTGTCCTCCCCACCTGAGGTGAAATTGGTCTGTGGAAACTAGGACTTTTATTTTTATGATTTTCTGAATGTATGAACAAAACATCTAATATATGAGTTTGGGGGCTCTTATTTTGGAATTCAACATCAGAATGTCCTGAAACATTGTAGTTCACACCTTGAGAAGGTGTCCTCCCCACCTGAGGTGAAATTGGTCTGTGGAAACTAGGACTTTTATTTTTATGATTTTCTGAATGTATGGACAAAACAGGTAATATATGAGTTTTGGGGGCTCTTATTTTGGAATTCAACATCAGAATGTCCTGAAACATTGTAGTTCACACCTTGAGAAGGTGTCCTCCCCACCTGAGGTGAAATTGGTCTGTGGAAACTAGGACTTTTATTTTTATGATTTTCTGAATGTGTAAACAAAACATCTAATATATCGAGTTTTGGGGGCTCTTATTTTGGAATTCAACATCAGAATGTCCTGAAACATTGTAGTTCACACCTTGAGAAGGTGTCCTCCCCACCTGAGGTGAAATTGGTCTGTGGAAACTAGGACTTTTATTTTTATGATTTTCTGAATGTATGGACAAAAAGGTAATATATGAGTTTTGGGGGGCTCTTATTTTGGAATTTAACATCAGAATGTCCTGAAACATTGTAGTTCACACCTTGAGAAGGTGTCCTCTCCATCTGAGGTGAAATTGGTCTGTGGAAGCTAGGACTTTTATATTTAAGATTTTCTGAATGTGTAAACAAAACATCTAATATTCGATTTTGGGGATCTTATTTTGGAATTCAACATCAGAATGTCCTGAAACATTGTAGTTCACACCTTGAGAAGGTGTCCTCCCCATCTGAGGTGAAATTGGTCTGTGGAAACTAGGACTTTTATTTTTATGATTTTATGAATGTGTAAACAAAACATCTAATATTCGAGTTTGGGGGCTCTTATTTTGGAATTCAACATCAGAATGTCCTGAAAAATTGTAGTTCACACCTTGAGAAGGTGTCCTCCCCATCTGAGGTGAAATTGGTCTGTGGAAGCTAGGACTTTTATTTTTATGATTTTCTGAATGTATGGACAAAAAGGTAATATATGAGATTTGGGGGCTCTTATTTTGGAATTCAACATCAGAATGTCCTGAAACATTGTAGTTCACACCTTGAGAAGGTGTCCTCTCCATCTGAGGTGAAATTGGTCTGTGGAAGCTAGGACTTTTATTTTTATGATTTTCTGAATGTGTAAACAAAACATCTAATATTCGAGTTTGGGGGGCTCTTATTTTGGAATTCAACATCAGAATGTCCTGAAACATTGTAGTTCACACCTTGAGAAGGTGTCCTCCCCACCTGAGGTGAAATTGGTCTGTGGAAACTAGGACTTTTATTTTTATGATTTTCTGAATGTATGGACAAAAAAGGTAATATATGAGTTTTGAAGGGGCTCTTATTTTGGAATTCAACATCAGAATGTCCTGAAACATTGTAGTTCACACCTTGAGAAGGTGTCCTCTCCATCTGAGGTGAAATTGGTCTGTGGAAGCTAGGACTTTTATATTTAAGATTTTCTGAATGTGTAAACAAAACATCTAATATTCGATTTTGGGGCTCTTATTTTGGAATTCAACATCAGAATGTCCTGAAACATTGTAGTTCACACCTTGAGAAGGTGTCCTCCCCATCTGAGGTGAAATTGGTCTGTGGAAACTAGGACTTTTATTTTTATGATTTTATGAATGTGTAAACAAAACATCTAATATTCGAGTTTGGGGGGCTCTTATTTTGGAATTCAACATCAGAATGTCCTGAAACATTGTAGTTCACACCTTGAGAAGGTGTCCTCCCCATCTGAGGTGAAATTGGTCTGTGGAAAATAGGACTTTTATTTTAATGATTTTCTGAATGTATGGACAAAAAATGTAATATATGAGTTTTGGGGGGGCTCTTATTTTGGAATTCAACATCAGAATGTCCTGAAACATTGTAGTTCACACCTTGAGAAGGTGTCCTCTCCATCTGAGGTGAAATTGGTCTGTGGAAGCTAGGACTTTTATTTTTATGATTTTCTGAATGTGTAAACAAAACATCTAATATTCGAGTTTGGGGGCTCTTATTTTGGAATTCAACATCAGAATGTCCTGAAACATTGTAGTTCACACCTTGAGAAGGTGTCCTCCCCATCTGAGGTGAAATTGTTCTGTGGAAACTAGGACTTATATTTTTATGATTTTCTGAATGTATGGACAAAAAAGGTAATATATGAGATTTGGGGGGCTCTTATTTTGGAATTCAACATCAGAATGTCCTGAAACATTGTAGTTCACACCTTGAGAAGGTGTCCTCTCCATCTGAGGTGAAATTGGTCTGTGGAAGCTAGGACGTTTATTTTTATGATTTTATGAATGTGTAAACAAAACATCTAATATTCGAGTTTGGGGGGCTCTTATTTTGGAATTCAACATCAGAATGTCCTGAAACATTGTAGTTCACACCTTGAGAAGGTGTCCTCCCCATCTGAGGTGAAATTGTTCTGTGGAAACTAGGACTTATATTTTTATGATTTTCTGAATGTATGGACAAAAAAGGTAATATATGAGATTTGGGGGGCTCTTATTTTGGAATTCAACATCAGAATGTCCTGAAACATTGTAGTTCACACCTTGAGAAGGTGTCCTCTCCACCTGAGGTGAAATTGGTCTGTGGAAACTAGGACTTTTATTTTTATGATTTTCTGAATGTATGGACAAGAAAGGTAATATATGAGTTTTGGGGGGCTCTTATTTTGGAATTCAACATCAGAATGTCCTGAAACATTGTAGTTCACACCTTGAGAAGGTGTCCTCTCCATCTGAGGTGAAATTGGTCTGTGGAAACTAGGACTTTTATTTTTATGATTTTATGAATGTGTAAACAAAACATCTAATATTCGAGTTTGGGGGGGCTCTTATTTTAGAATTCAACATCAGAATGTCCTGAAACATTGTAGTTCACACCTTGAGAAGGTGTCCTCCCCACCTGAGGTGAAATTGGTCTGTGGAAACTAGGACTTTTATTTTTATGATTTTATGAATGTATGGACAAAAAAGGTAATATATGAGTTTTTGGGGGGGGTTCTTATTTTGGACTTCAATATATCATGCAGTGACAGGTTGTGAGGTGTGCTAAAATCTTTCTTTCTTTCGTTCTGTCTTCCTTTCTTTCTGACAGACAGACAGACAGAATAAATGAATGCATGTGAAATTGCCTTAGCAGGAATTAACTTGTTTTAGTTCTGACGGTCATACCGCAATAACCAGTGTATACGTGCACCGCGAAATATAGGTGCGGCTAGTTTGACCGCTAATTTCGAAGTGGCGGCTGGCTTGACCGCAGTGAAAATGCAGTAGGGCTGAGTTCAGAATGGCACACTACCCATACTACTCTTACTACTTCTGCCATATATGTTTGAAATATTAAGAGAAGTATGATAGTATGCTATTTCAAACTCCATGCATGTCTCCATGCATACTGTGCACAGTGTACTTTATACTGCAGAAAGAGTACAAATAGTCTGCAAGTATGCTTTTCTGAACAAACTCACACCATTAGTTAGAAGTTGACATGTCAGACTGCTCGGAAAAACAGAGCAATGTATTGAAAAGCCCCACAGAGCCACACTGTTTACTCCCTTCAGGAGCTCAAGTTATCTCTTCATACTAGATTGGGATAGGAAAACTAATTTTAACACATTACCAGTGTAATATCGTGCATGTGTATGTCAGATGTGTTGTGAATTGCTGATACTGTTGTTATGTCTGTTGGGTGGGAGTGGGTTATCATCAGTCACTGTGTGTGTGCTGAGCGAGGTCATGACGTGAGTCTGCAGCTGGGACAATGCTTGTATGCTCTCGGTGCCAGATTGTCTGTTTTTAGTTAAGTTAACCATGGCAT